>NC_081562.1:118188129-118391368 GCF_022355385.1 Mustela nigripes | reverse complement strand
GCCTCGCCCCGGCCCCGCCTCCTTGCGTTGCGCCACCACCTCCGCCCGCCCCACCGGCTCCCCTCCACGCCCTCAGGCCCCGCCGCGAATCCCGCCCTTGGCGCCGTCGGGCCTGTTGCTCACCGCCCGCGCAGCCGGCTTCGCGCCGCCAGGCCCCGCCCCCTCTCCCCGCCCCGCCCCGCCCCCTCTCCCCGCCCCGCCCCCCCCTCGTGGGGCTGAGGGGTGGAGTCTGGGTTGGTGCGCAGACACCAAACCTGCAGGCCAAATGTTTGCGATAAAGAGTTCAGGGGAGGCGGGGAAAGGGCTTGTTTCTTTCTGCATCGACGCCGAGAACGCGGTTTGCGCGGATTAGGAAAATGAGGGTGGGCAGGTGGCGACTGGTCTGAGCTGTGGTGGCCACGTGGTTACTTCCGTCCGGCCACCGCAAACCCGCTCAGGCCTCGCGGGGGATCACAGGTCCCAAAGGGAGGTGCATTCCACACCGGCGTTGACTTTTGAAGGACTTCGTGTCCTCTCCTCGAAAACCCTCCATCTATCTCTCGGGTGTTTCAGATGCACCCGGGAGGGAAAGGGAGCTCCTTCTTGGGATCTAATCGGCTGGCCCTACAGGAGACAGAGAATTTCCTGTCGCGGAAAGCTTAAGTATAATAAGAATATTCCATTGTCATGTGTTAGCTAAACTCTCAAAGTTTGGAGGTTTTAAAATTTTTTCTTAAATACTTTATTTTTATTGACTACATGCTCATTTTCAATAGTAGATACCCTCGGCAGGAGTTGCTCTGGTCTCAGGACACAAACTTGTATCTTCCACTGCTGTCCTGTTTCAAGTATTTTAGTCAACAAAAGCATCTTTTTGAAATATGTCTGATGGGGGGCGGGGCGCCTGGGTGGCTCAGTGGGTTAAGCCTCTGCCTTCGGCTCAGGTCATGATCTCAGGGTCCAGGGATCCAGCCCCACATTGGGCTCTCTGCTCAGCGGGGACCCTGCTTCCTCCTCTCTCTGTCCACCTCTCTGCCTACTTGTGATCTCTGTCTGTCAAATAAATAGATAAAATCTTAAAGAAAAAGAGAGAGAGAGAAAGAAATATGTCTGATCAGGACGCCTGGGTGGCTCTGTCAGTTGAGGGTCTGCCTTCAACTCGGGTCATGATCTGGTGATCCTGGGACTGAGTCCCATATCGGGATCCCGGCTCAGTGGGGAGCCTGCTTCTCCCTCTGCTTGTGCACTCTCTCTCTGACAAATAAGTTAATTGAATCTTTATTTTAAAAAAGCAACAAAAGAAACAAAATCTATCTGATCACACCACTTCTCTGCTTCCCACTGTGACATGTGGCCCCTGCTCACAGGCCAGCCTGTTTTGTCCATGCTCCAGGTGCACAACGGATCCAAGTCTGGAGATTGGCAGGACACTCAAGGGGCTTACAGTCTCTAGGAGAGACACTGTGCCCAGGACCCTCCACATCCTGTACACTGAGAAGTTTTGCAAGGATCACAATTATACAAAGACGTAGTCAAATGGTTTTGTTGGGGGTGCATGTTGGCTTCAAATAGTCACACACTTGGGTTAATTCTCAGCCTCATCATTGGACAGAACACTTATGTACAGAAGAGTATTCTGAAATATCCACTGGGACCTCCTGCACCACCACAGCTGCTCCGTTTCCCTGACCCTTGGTCCCTGCTCCATGAAGGGAGCTGGAGTATTCCTCATTCATTGTCTCAAAGGAACAGGGGGTCTGGCAGAACTCAGAGACAAACACGGGGCAAATTTTGGCTCGCAGATTGTGACCCTTGGGTGTTGGAAGGAACACCAAACAGACATAATAGATTTGGGAAGGTAGTACTCGTGAGTAAGAATGAGGTCTCCAGCCTGAGGCTAGATTTAAGTTCTCTGGGTTTGGGGGCAAAGATAGGGCAGTGGGGCTGGTGGGAAAAGCCAGAAGCAGCAGCTGTTATAGGATTTGGGGAAAGTGTTGGGTCTAAGGCTCCTGGAGAAGAAGTGGGAATGGTGAGAAGCCCTAGCTGGGGCAGAGGCAGGCGTGCTCTATTTCCTTGATAGAACCCCGGGGAAGTCATGAGACTTGAGATGCCATGAAATGTCTGAGCCGATGGGCCTGAACACCTCCCATAGAACTCCCCATGGCCCAGTGTGATGCTGTGACAACAGGTGGGTTTCTGTCCTTGGAGAGGGTCTCAGAAACAGATGACAAAGGTCAGGACACCAGGAGATCCTGAGTGGGGGATGGAGGATGGCTCAGGAAGTATGGATTGCCAAGTTGAAGAGCGAATGAGGCCATCCCAGATGGATGCCATCACCCGTACCCTTCAGGTAAGCTAGAATATACCCAGGTTAACAGGAATAACAAAAACAGGTCTAAGTGGCTGAAACAACGGACTCATTTCTCACTTGCACTTCAGGTTGACTGGAGATCAGGGGAAAGCGCTGTGCTGGGTCAGCACTGTCCTGGGCCTCCCGGGACCTACTGGAGCAGTGTTTATCTGGAAAGTTGCCAGTCTCTGTGGCAGAGGGCGGGGAAAGAATGAGGAAAAGCGGGAACTGGTATTTAAACCTTCCTTCTGGAACTGACACTTGCCCTTATGTTCCATTTGCCAAAGCAAGCCACGTGGCCACACTTAGCTTGTAGGAAAGTGCAGTCCTGCTGTGAGTTTGGAAGCGCAGAGCCAGAATCTTCTCCAGCAATGACTGCCTAATGACTACCATGATCTCCCAAGCACAGAGCCCTGGTTCAGTGTGGTTAACTAACTTAGGCTTATGATTCAGGAACTGGTGCTAGAATTCTGAATTGGCTTAGGTTAAGTTTCTGCCTCCAGGCAGAATGGAGATCTGACATAGAAATTAAGCTGACATACAAAATGAAGTTAGAAATCTAGAGCACTGACTTTGCGCACTGGGACTCGAATCCATCCCTTTGGTCATGCCACATCCTGCAGAAAGGCGAGTCGTGCAGGATCACAAAGCAAGAGCAGAATGATCACCACCAGGAGCCAAAGTCCGCCCCTGGAAGACATTTCCCACTGGCTGAGCAAGATTCGTTTTGCTGGCAGATGGGACTTTGGTTGGGAGATGGAGAGACTGCTGTATCCCAGCACAGGGGTTGGAATAGAAGAGAAATCTGGAGTTTACGGTTTTGAGAAAAAGAAGGGGCAAGGAGAGCCTGCAGAACCTGCAAATCACAGACAAAAATGGAAGTTTCCAGAGACAGCATCCAGTACTTCTACATTTTATTTAATAATAATAATAATAGTGGCTCTTTTGAGAGGCCCCCCCATCGGCCCAGTGCCTGTGCTTTTTGCTCCCCATCTGCCCTCTGAGGGTGACTGGTGAGGCAGCTGTCGCAATCCGGTTCCGAGAGGGCTGGCCAGCGGCCCCTGTGCTCAGGACCGTGGGTGCAAAGTTGGGGCTGGAGCTGGAGGTCACCAGCAGGATGGGCTGCGGTGGAGGTTTCTGCACTCATCTCAATCCCGGTGCCTGCTCTCCCCTCCCTTTCCTGCCTCTGTTCTTCCGTCATTTCCTTCAGAGCCTGTTGCTCTGGCTGGACAGTAGCAAAGCAACACAGGACAGTGGAGATGGACGGCCTTCGCAGGGTCCAAGCGGGACTCGAACCACTGCAGAACCCCTCCTCCCTGGCTTTAAGATGGCCAACGGTCTTTTCCTTCCGGCCCTTTCTCCAGGCCTCCTCTGCCTCTCATTCATTTCGGAGGGGCCGCCTGTCTTTCTTCTCCCTTGTTCAGCGCCCGTCTAATCTATTTTCCACACGGACCTTCTCCCTGACACAATTTGATTTTCAGGTTGCTCGCAGGCTTCTCTCTGGCTCTGATTTATGTGCCCCTTCTCGGTGCCACGTGCTGTATAGCTTCGCTGTATAGCTGTGTCTTTGCTACCTTTTCACGTTCCCTTTAAAGACCCACAGATGCTTGGCAGAAACGTTGCGGAAATAATGCCGAATTAAAGACAGTTCTCAGGAGCCTGGTATCTCAGGCTTGATGTGGGAAGGAAGGAAGATTTAGAACTCCTCCGCGTGCAGAGAAAGAAGAGTGAAGGGCAGATTTTCTGCTGCTTATGGAGTGGTTTTTTGAACTTCTTTTTATTGATTTCGGGCCCTTCTAAGGCAGGCGCTGTAATGACACAGTTCAGAGGTACAGTGAGAAAGTGGGGCTGAGTTTCACTGGCGGTCCCTCTGGCACCGGGCTGATTCCACAGGTCTGGCTGCCCCCTCAGACCTCTGATTCTCCTCACATCTGTCCCTCCCCCCAAAGCCATTTGGGAGGTCAGTCCTCCCAAACCAGAAATATTTCAGACTTCCCTTGGTTCTCAGCTGCAGATGCTTTTCAATGCCCCGATTCTATCATTTTATATTTTATTTAAAATCCACTGGTCATTATCCTAATGCCTTTGCAAACCTGAAACTTCTTTGCGAACAAAGCCATAACCTCCAGTTGGGTGATAATTAATTTAGAAATTAACCGGGGGCAGGGAGGGAGTAGGAGTGCATGGATGAAATGTAGTTCCTTTTATCCCCACTTTGCACAAAGTCTTGCCTTAAACCAGACAAGGTCCATAAGCCCCGAGGAGGGATGAGGGGAGAGGTGTGGGCTACGGGAGGCGCATGTGTCGCACCGCATTGGGGCTGGACATCGGGGCTTGAATGAGCTTGCTAAGCGAAAGGATCCTTATGGCACACTGATAGCCCCTTGCTGGAGGAGACGAGGGCATTTGGGAGAGGAACAGTCAACATCGGGTCCATTAAATGATGCTAGAGAAAGACAGCCAGGTGGAGGCTGCAGGCTGGAGAGCCTGGCCGCTCTTCCCCATTCGGGGGTCCCTGCCGAGGAAGGGCCACGAGACCCCAGGGCGAAGCCAGCCTCGGGGAGGGCAAGTCCTGGAGCCCCTGCAGGGCAGGGAGTTCAGGGTTCCCGTCTTAGGTGCCTCCTGCCCTTCACCACACTTCCCAGTAATTCCAGTCCCGCCACACGGAGAGAGTAACAGCTGTCCCGGCATCGGACAGGTGAACGTCCAGCCAGAAGCACATACGGGCCACTGTGCCGAGTGGTCTATTGCCTGAAATTTCAGACAGCCCCAGCCGGGGATTAAGGTGCTGGTGGAGGGAGTGGGAAGGAGGGGGCTTGGGCTGGACTGGAAGTAGTTTCTTGCTTGGTTGCTGGAGGCAGGTGGGGAGGGACAAGTTTCCTTTTTTGGTAGTTACTCCCTCACTGGTTTGATGGTCGGGAGCCATTCACCAAGGAGCTTGCCTCCTCATCTGTAAAGTGGAGGAAACAAGATTTTCATCCTTTCACAAAATACTCATTGAGCAGACTGTGTGCTAGGTGATGATCTAGATGCCATGGAGACCAATCCAAGTCCTTACTCCCAGAGGGCTTGAAGTCTAGTGCGGGGAGCAGAACAGAAACAGATCTGTGGGCAGCGTGTCCGATGCTGACGGATGCCACGAGGAAGGACACCGCAGGGCAAGGGCAGGGGGAGAGGCTGCTATTTTATTATAAGGCAGGGGGAGAGTCAGGGAACCCTTGTCAAGATGCTGTTGGAGTGGGGACCAGACAGGAGCAGGAGTGAGGCAGTGAGTCTTGCAAGTATCAGGGGGTGGTGACAAGCATTGAGGCTGGGGGCGGGGGAGGGGCATGAAGGCTTGTGGGACAGTAGAGGCAGAAGCAGAGGTGGCCTTGATTTAGGTGGCAGTGAACCCTTGGCTTTTTCTCGCAGAGCAAGGCAGGCAGGCACGAGCTGGAAGGAGGTGGCCCCAATCCGCAGGAGAGGAGGTGGTCCTGCACTGGGTGCCCGTGGTGGGGCAAGTGAGCAGTAGAGTCTGGGTATGTTTTGAAGGTCGAGTGGGCAGGACGTGCTGATGGGTCAGTGTGGGTGCGAGGGAGGGAGAGGAGTCCGGGATGACTCCGTGTTTTGCCCTGAGCGCTGATCTTACGCCAGAAGCTGCGTATTCTACCACAGGAAAAGCGGCGTAGAGTGTTGTAGATGAGCCTGGAACAGGGAGCCACGCAGCCTGGGTTCAGATCCTGGCTTCACCAGTAAATGCTATGTGACTTGGAGCTAATTTTATGTTAAATGATACCTATGTAATGGATTTAGGCACTTGGGGATGTAATATGAGCTTGGGAAGTTCCCTAAAGGCTTAGCTGCTATTGTTTTTATGTAACAATGTAATACAATTTCAAAGTAGGTGGCTGTTATTTTAGGTGATTTCCACTGGGGCTTCTGTTTCTCTCTTAGTTGCCTTCCCGCTGTCTTTCTCTTTCTGCCTGACCCTCCCCACGGTGATGCTCTCACAGTCCTTCCGCTGCACCCCTGAACGCCCAAAAGGTGTGTTTTCTCACATTCCCCAAGGGACTCTTAGCTTGGTCAGACGTTAGAGAGTCATAATCCCTGAAACCACCTCATTCCTCACCCCTTCTTGGATGTGTCTGGTTGGTGTCATCCTCGCTTCCGTGCCGCGCGGTCCCGTTCAGACTCACCCTCTGTCCCCATTCCGTCCCATTGCTTCCTTTTACTTCCGCACAGTCTCAAAGCTTTCATGTCTCCCTGAAGGCCTTTCTTACCTTGTTTTCCCCCTAGGCTGGGGGTTCCCCACCTTGGGAGTCTGGGTAGGGTTTTTCCAAACTCCACACTGACCACCCTCCCCTCTCATGCTCCACTCCCATCCCCCATGAAGACACTCGCAGGGGCCTCCCTGTTTCTAGCCTTTCCCCTCGAAGTCTATACTGGGGCCAGACCAGCCTTCTGGGAGCCTCCTCTCCACCCCCACTGACAGCTGCTTTGACGCAGTCACCACTGGCAACTGCAGGGATCTTGCCACTGATGTTCCAGAGCTGCCCATGCCCCTGCTTCTGGTACGTTCTTCGCATTGTACCGGACTAGGTGTTTATACCTGCCCATGTGGTCAAGTTCTCCTTGGATTTTCAGGGCACTTAAAACTCAAGTTCATTGCCATGACTTACAAGGTCAGCACAGGCTCGTGCCCACTTCCCTCTGCTGCCTTCTGCTGCCTTCCTCCTCTGCTGTGACCTCCACTCACATCAGCCTGTTCCCAGTCTCCTGAGCTCAGCAGACCCCTGGCTCCTTCAGGGCCTTTACAAAGGCATGGAAGGCACCTGGCTGACACCTCCCCATGTCCTTCAGATCTCAGTTCTAATGTCATTGTCATTGACACGGCGTCTCAGTGAAGTCCCCAGCCCTTCCTTATTCTCTCGTAAGTTCCTGTTCTCCTTTTTCTGCCTTATCAGTATCTTGAGTCAAGTATTTCTTGGGCGAATACTTCTTTATCCTCTCTCTGCCATAAGCTGTGTGAGAGCAGAGCCCGCGTACGCTTGCATTACTTCTGTATACCGGACACTGGTGCGTGGCACAGATCAACACACTAACATTGGTTGAATGAGATTGTTGGGTAAATCAAAGACGAGATGAGCATCTCTCCTGTGCTCATAAGCCTTCGTTGGCTCCTTCCTACTCCATCACCCAGAGAATCCCAAGTTTGCTGGATCTTAATTCATGTCATGACCCTTCACAAATGCACACTCCAGTAGCCTAAAACTCCAGACTGTTCTTTCTACAGGTGTCTGCCTTGAGGTCTTTATTTCCCCACGACTTACAATATCTCACGGGTGAAGTAATGACAGTCCCTAAATTATACCCAGTCCTCCAGGGGTATCAAATGTCATGTCTCCCATGAAGCCTTTCAGACACCCACAGCTGGAAGGAAGTTTCCCTTCTTCTGGGCCTCCATAGCACTTTCTCTGTGGCCGTTAAAGAGATTTGTCACGTTCTGCCTTTCCTTTCGAGTTTCTTTCTCTGTGGCTGATGTTCTACTACACCGTGAGCTTCTGAAGGGCAAGATTCATGTTCCAATCTTCTTTATATCTGCCACCATGAGGCTTCAGCTGTAGGTGCTCACTGTGCACAAAGACCAAAAAAATTATTATGGATCATTGATTCGAGGCGATGATAATTTTTCTAAGGTCGATTTTTCTGTAGGTAGTTCCCTTTGCAAACACATGGGGGTGCTCTAACCCAGCAAAACTATGTGGGCGGCTCTAGATGGATTCATTTCTAAATTATTTTAAAGATGATGGGGCTTCTCTTGTTTTGTCTCACTGGTCGTATTGATCAGCTGTGGATGACAGGAAGGAAAGGCAGACAACAATTTCGTGGGCAAAGTAAGAATTAGTAAACCAAATCCAAAGACCGCCCGTGGTCAGAGACAAGGCAGGATGCACCCGCTTTCTCTGCGCGAAGGGTCCTGTGATCACCGATTCTGGATGTCACATTGGTAGCGTGGTCCTCCACATGAAGAAGGGCTGGGGCTTGTGATGTGGACCGGATTGTGCGCCCTCGAAACTGATATGTTGAAGCCCCAACCCCCCAGCGTGGTGGTATTTGGAAAGAAGACTTTGGGGGATAGTAGGTTTAGATGTGGTCGTGGGGGTGGGGCCCAAGGTGGAATTAGTGTCCTCACAAGAAGAAGAGCCCAGAATGTGGTCTGTGCTGTGGGCAGTACAGCGGGAAGGTGGCGGTCAGCAATCCAGGGAGAAGGCCCTCGCCAAGAACCCAGCCCTGCTGCCCACCTCCCCCACCCCCCATCTCCAACATCCAGCCTCTGGATCGTACAAAATAACACCTCTGCGGTTAAAACCACCCAGTCTGAGGCGTGCGGTTACCGCAGCCCAGGCAGATTACCGCAGGCCACGCGCAGAAATGAGCGGCCTTCCGTGCTCTTCACCTTTCCACGGAGAGATTGATATTCAGATAAGAAAATGCTGAAACAGGGGCACCTGGGTGGCTCAGTGGGTTAAGCCTCTGCCTTCAGCTCAGGTCATGATCTCAGGTCCTGGGATCAAGCCCGCAGCAGGCTCTCCCCTCTCCCTGCCTCTCTGCCTACTTGTGATCTCTCTTTCTCTGCCAAATAAATAAATAAAATCTTTAAAAAGAAAGAAAGAAAGAAAATGCCGAAACATTTGTCAGAAACACACAAGGGGCTTTCAACCCCCCATGAGCCTCTGATTTTGTTTTCTTACTGTGTATGTGGTGCTTTGAGAACTTCACTTACATATAATAAGGAAACACTATTCTCTTGTTTCATAACCGCATGTCAGTGTGGATCCCTTTTGTTAGTTTGGACCAGACTTTTACTTCCATTGTTGAATGTAATCTTTTCTTTTTAATTTTATTTTATTATTTTATTTTATTTTACTTATTTATTTGACAGAGATCACAAGTAGGCAGAGAGGCAGGCAGAGAGAGAGGAGGAAGTAGGCTCCCTGCTGAGTCCCGACTGGGATCATGACCTGAGCTGAAGGCAAAGGCTTTAACCCACGGAGCCACCCAGGTGCCCTTTTTTTTTCTTTTTTTTTTTAAGTAGCCTCCACATCCAGCATGGAGCCCAAGGCAAGGCTCAAAGTCATGACAAAGGCTAAACTGACGCCCCCCCCCCCCGCCCCCGCACTGTTGGTCTAAATATGCGAAGCGTGAGTTATGCAGGTGACCCCTGAACAGTGCGGGTCTGAATCGTGTGGGTCCACTGAGGGGTAGATTTCTATAAGTTTTTTTTTTCTTTTTAAAGATTTTATTTATTTATTTGACAGAAAAAGAGATCACAAGAGAAGTTGGGGGTGGGAAGCAGACTCCCTGCTGAGCAGAGAGCCTGATGCGGGGCTCAATCCCAGGACCCTGAGATCATGACCTGAGCTGAAGGCAGAGGCTTTATCCCACTGAGCCACCCAGGCGCCCTGGAGGGGTAGATTTTTAGAACGCAGCACGTAAATGTACTTTCCCTTGTGATTTCCTTAGTACCATTTTCTTCTCTCTAGCTTGCTTTGTTACGAGAATATAGTATGTAATACATACAGCATACAAAATATGTTCATCGGTCTTTTACGCCGTCGGTAGTGAAGGTTTTGGGGGAGTCCAAAGTTACATGGGGATTTTCCACTGCGTGGTAGGTAGGTCTGTGCCGCTAACTCTGATATCGATCAAGGGTCAAGGGTCATTAATCCAAGGATGTCAGTGGCGCCTGAGCACTTTGGCATGCCTGGATTTACAGGTGTCAAACACCATTGTTTTCTGGATTTCTCATCACGATCCTCTACTGTAAGAAAGACCTTAACATTTTTGCCTTCCTCTGTTTATTTATTTGGATCGACTTAATTTGAATAAGCTGAACACACTGGCAGAATTCAGAGGCATGTAGTGAACAAAAGCTTCGGGTGCAGTTTCAAGTGGTTTGCGAGCTGACACAGAAACCTCTCCTTTCCTGTCCTCCATCGCCCCTTCCCCCCAAGGTGCTTCATGCTTATTATGTGCTTTATCTCCACGTCGCGGGGCGGGGGGGGCGTCCGTGCGGAATCATAGGTGTATGTAAATTAAAGGCAGGGCTGAGTTCCACATCTGGGTCTACGGGATGTAGCCATGAAAACGTGTCTGCTCCCACCGCTCCTACTTGAAAACAGCAGGAGTCTCAGGGAAGGCTTTGAACTTCCACAGTCCATGGAATTCGTGAGGCCGAACCAAACCAATTACAGCTACATCTTGAGACGTAGAGAAGTCCCAGTTTGTGTCTAAGCTACTCATATTTTCTAAATGCGGATATCCCGTAACATAAAACGTAAACTTGGAGTAATACAGCATGAGGTTTCACCACTTACTTTTTTGTAAAATAATTTATAAATACTTCCATGATACACTATTCCCCTACAAATGGCTGAAATAACATCATGCTACTTTATCAGATAGCTTTACCATAATTTACTTAACCAATCTGTCTTGACCAACATTTAAATTGTTCCTAATTTTTTAAAAGATTTTATTTTTAAGGGATCTCTCCCCAACATGGGGCTCAAACTCATGACCCTGAGATCAAAAATCCCACACTCTGAGATGCCGTCTGAGCTGCCCCAGGTGCCCTGTTCCCAACTTTTTTTAAAAAGTTTTTTTTCTTTATCTGAGAGAGAGATTGAGAGCACAAGTAGGCAGGGCACCAGGCAGAGGGAGAGGAAGAAGCAGACTCCCTGCTGAGTGGGGAGCCTGCTGCTGGGTTTGATCCCAGGACCCTAGGATCATGACATGAACTGAAGGCAGCCGCTTAACCGACTGAGTCACTCAAGTGCCCCTAATTTTTAATATTATTAGTAAGACCACAGTGAACGTTTTGCATATGCTCGGTGCATAGCTCTGATATTTCTCTGAGTGAATTCTAAGAAACATACTTGTTGGATCAAAGGATACGAACTTATTTGAAGACCTCTAGTATGTGTTGCCAAACTGTCCCCCAGAAGCATTGTTCCTCTTCTCTCCAGTGTTGTTGTTGTTTTTAAGATTTATTTATTGGGGCACCTGGGGGGCTCGGTGGTTTAAGCATCTGCCTTCAGCTCAGGTCATGATCTCAAGGTCCTGGGATTGAGCCCCCACTGAGTCACCCAGGTACCCCGCCCTCTTGATTTTTGTCATTGGCGCAGAAATGTTGCTCATATCCATCTTTCGCCTCCTGTCCCTCTCCCCTTGCCTCTCTGCTATGCTACCCGCCATCTCCACTCCCATTACGCCATTATCGATGGTTTCCGCCATGCTCGGCATCACAGAAAGGGACACGACCTGGGCCTGGAATCAAGACATTCAGGTTTTAGGAACCTAGCCTCTGTAGACTTGTCTACACATCCATCAAATGGGAGAGGTGAATTAACTGAGGTTGTTCAAGAAAAGCCAGAGCTGGTTACTAGTTAAAGGAGTAAGAACACAGTTTATTCGGGGCTAGCACAGTCGGGGAAGAGAGACCTCATTACAGAGCCAGACTCCATCTGAATATGGCGTGGGCAAGTGGGGGTTTATAGCCGTGGGGAGCGGGAGGGCGGGGGTCAGTAGGTGGAAAATTACCAGAAAGAAACATCAGGGACGAACTGACCTAGCAGGATTCTTGCTGAAGGCAGGCCCAGGGTGATCAAACACCATGTCATGTGAGGCATGCTGGAGGGTAAAGTACCCGATCTGATACTGAGGGGAGTCGTATGAAGGGTGGGGTTCTAGCTAGAGCAAATGAACAAGCTTTCTTGCTCACACTGGACCACGCAAAGACAAGCAGGGGAGTCTGGAAGTTGAAGCCAGGTGGGAAAGTCTGGTTGTGGAGAGAATCTTTGTCAGGATGTTCCCACATTGCGTCATGCGAAGCCCTTGAGGTTCCCAGGAGGGACCTTAGGACTATGGATTGCCGGAGTGGGTGGGGTGTTCAGAGGCCCCCACCTCACAGTCAACCCAACGGTTCCCCTCTTATCCGTCTGGTGAATTGGTTTCTATCCAAAATCTGCCAGTTTGTCTTATTTTTTTTTTTCTGAAAACAAGTTTTATTTAAAGAAGGATTTAAATACATTTTTTTCTGAAAACAAGTTTTATTTAAAGAAGGGTTTAAATACACTTTTTTTCCCCCTGAAAACAAGTTTTATTTAAATAAGGGTTTAAATACATTTTTTTTTTTCCCTGCCCGTTTGTTTTAAAGCAGCAGAACCCTTTCTCCAACCTTTGAGGACCGTTAAACCAGAAGATGTGTGTAGACACATCCAGACACACCATTTTAGGGTTTCAAGTCAGCCTCCCGCAAACTAAGGGCTTGATTTTCTTCCTGACAGATGTCCCAGGGAACTCCGCGGGAGGGAGAGAGGCTTTTTATGAATTATAGAAACTTGCTATGCTCAGTCTGCCTCTGGTGAGAAGCGTTCCCTTCAAGGACAGACCCTTCTTGAGGCGCCATTTCTGCATCCAACGCTGAAATTCGGAATTTGAGCGCGTCTCTCCTTACTTCCGAGCCATAAGCATTCATCCCCACTCCTGACTTTGCATTTGAGGGCATTCGTCCTCTGTGGGAGGCCCTGATTATTCATCCGTTTCCACAACCCATGCAGGAGTATGATTAGTGTCTTTCTGCAGAAGAGAAAACTGGGACACACGACGGATAAGCAACTGACCTCAAATAGCTCCGCTGCATGTCCCAGGGAGTGAATGAGGACCAGGACCTCCGAAAACCAGTTCCCTTCTTGCTAAACGCTCCCCTGCTAAGAAGAGACTCATTTCTCTTTTCTGATCTCCTGATGGCACCCGGGGTGCTTCTCTCTTTTTATCTCTTTCCGGGAAACCAGCCAGCACAGATCCAGGCAGTGCCCAACCAGGGAGCCTCTGGGCTTGGAAAGGTGGAGCCACAGTCAAAAGACACATCTTTGGGGGCTCCTGAGAGGGAGGAGGGTGAGGACACCTTTCCTGCTCCTGCGGGTCAGTGAGGACCACCCCTACTGACCCCTCCCCCGAGCCTACAGCCGTTCATTCCAAAGGGACCTCACAGAATAACCCGGAGACCACCTAGCAGTCAACGGAGTTTCAGATGACATTTAAGATTGATTTGTTTACTTTAGGGAGAGAGTGGGAGGGGAGCAAGAAGGGGCAGCTGTGGAGGGAGAGGAATCTCTCCGGCAGACTGTGCGCTAAGCACAGAGCCTGAGGTGGGGCTCGATCTCATGACCCCCAGATCATGACCTGAGCAGAAACCGAGAGTTGGAAGCCTAACCGACTGTGCCACCCAGGCCCCTCCGAGAACGCTTAAACTCCTGGTCATAGTTCCTGACTTAAAGCCCAGCTTCACTTCGTCTACAGGAACTGAGATTTTTTTTTTTTTGAAAGGGGAAGGGTTTTAGAGTTCCCAAAGTCTAACACTGGATGCCAGGGGGCAAAGCGCAAAGATTATACTCCAGGGCAGAACTCCCCAACTCCTCCATCTTGTGCTCCCCCCCCCCCCGTATTTGTACCGTATTTGCGGAGTAAACCTGCAACACCCCTGCCACCAACCCAGGGGGACTGTCCACCTCGGGCCCCACCCAGCCCCCTAAGTGGTGAAGAGATGGAGTCTTACCCCTCTCCTTCTGGTTGCTGCCCAACATCGGGCAGCTGGGAGGGATCCTGGCGATGCCCGAGCGAGGTTTCCCAAAAAGAAGAGACAAAAATAATGTCTAGACAGTGGAGAATGGAGTGAGATGCTGAAAGCAATACCCTGAGCAGGGCTTTCCCTGCTGGAGTCTGGAGCGGATTGGACAGACTTTTTAAAAAATTCAAGAGACTATCACCATAGAACACCACGCAACACCCACAGGATGGCTTTATCAAAAACCCAGAAAATAGCCAGCGCAAGAGATGACTGGATATGCCAGAAACCCCGTGCCCTGCCCACGGGACTCTACAAATAGGGGCAGCCCATACAGAAAACCACGTGGTGGGCCCTCAGCAGGTAGACCGAGAATCACCAGGTCCCCCAGCAATCACACTTCTGGGTGTGCACCCAGAGAATCAATTCCCAGCAGCCTGATGTAGCAGCCGGAAGCTGGTCACCAGCCAAGTGCCCATTGACAGAGGAATGGGCGGACAAAACACAGTCCGTCCATACAGCAGAATATCGTTCAGCCTTAAAAAGGAAGCAAGCTCTGGGCGGCAGCTACCCCATGGGTGACTTCTGGGAACATGACGTTCAGTGAAACACGCCAGTCACAAGAGGACACATACCACAGGACTCCACTTCTGTGAGGTCATCAAGAGTCATTACAATTATAGATACAGAAAGTAGAACAGCAGGTGGGGTGCCGGGGTGGGGAGGGGAGTGGAGAATTGTTGTGTCATGGCAACAGAGTTTTATTTTTGCAAGAAGAAGAGAGTTCTGGCCAGGAATGGTGGCGAAGGTTTCATAACCCTGTGAATGTACTTGGAGCCGCCGCGCTTTCAACATGGTCAAGACCATGTCTTTATGCCACGTATATTTCATGACAAGACGGTGTCTTCAGGGTGCCTGGGTGGCTCAGTGGGTTGGGCCGCTGCCTTTGGCTCAGGTCATGATCTCAGGGTCCTGGGATCGAATCCCGCATCGGGCTCTCTGCTCAGCAGGGAACCTGCTTTCTCCTCTCTCTCTCTCTCTTCCTGCCTCTCTGCCTACTTGTGATCTCTCTGTGTCAAATAAATAAATAAAATCTTAAAAAAAAAAAAAAAGACGGTGTCTTCATACCATGTGTATTTCATAACAGTTTTAAACACTCGATAGGATATGACAAACTAACGTAGGTTTGGAAGGTTCTCAGGCAGAAATGACTTGTGCCTTGGTTTTCTGGAAAAGCCCACGGAGTCAGCAAGCCTGGGGGAGAGGTCACCTCTGCTAGGGTAAGTGACATCATTGCAAAGCCCGCGGGACCTCCCCTCTTGGAGAGACGCAAGGGAAGGAAAAGCCCATCTAACTGACTCAGAAGGACCGGGAAGCCAGTGAGCAGACGTGGGTGGCTTGGAAGTGACTTATCAAGACAGAAATGATGTTATAGGAAAACAGAGCAAACTCACGCCTGCACATTGGAGGTGGTGGCCCTGCGCTCCCGCTTCAGCAGAAAAGAGCGGAACCCAGGCAGGACCAAAATAGGACGGCTGCTGGGTCGCCCCCGGGCGCTCGGCCATCCGGTGCAGCTGCGACGGGGCTGTCACTTCCCCTTCCTCACGTGGTCAGTCCCAGACTCACTTCCTCAGCAGAGGTGACGGGTGGAAAGCGGCCGATGCAAAGTAGGTTCTGCTTCCCCCACGTGTCAAGAACCCCTTTCCATGTTATGGTGTTCAAGGGTCGTGGGTGTGTCTGTGATTGGTCCTGGTAGGAGGTTTTAGATTTTGGGAACGAGATTGTGTGTGTGTGTGTGCGTGTGTGCGTGCGTGTGTGTGTGTTTGGATGTACTGTTCTCCTCCTTTTATATTCCTTCTGAAACCCACTCTCCTTGTCCCTGTTGTAGCGGGGCCACCCCAAACCTCACCAGCGGGGGAGGCCTCGCTACTTCCCCCGCAATAGGGCTGCGTTTTTGTCTTGCTTTCCTAGAACAGCTTCTTTTCTAGGGGCTCCTCCTGAGCCTTCCAGGGATCCCTGGCTGTCCCAGTAACTCATGCTGGCTGAGGCCACCCTCCCCTGGGCCTTGACCAGGACTCTGAGGTGAGTCTCAGCCATTGCCACTCGCATCCCCCTCCTTCCCCTTTCTGGGGGAGGACCTCCCGTCTTTTCTGGAACTTCTGCCCAGGGTGGGCACAGACCCTTCTCTTGCTCCCCTCCCCCAGTGTGACCCCTCGGGTCAGGGTGTGAATTCGGCAAGACTGTCCTTCTAGGAGAGTGTAATACAAAGAGTAACACCAGTGAGCGGCACAGAGCAGGGGCTGAGTAGATATTTGCTGAATTAACGAACCTCGCCCACAGCCTGCAGGCCTACACTGGAGGACTCCTTGCCCGTGAGGTTCCGTGAGGTGGGAACCAGCTTCCCCTTGAACCAGTCCCAACCTTGCATGCTGGGCCCAACTTTAGGGACCAGGCCATTCCTCCAGACCCTTCTCGCTTGATCCTTACTTCCTCACACCAGGATGGACCTCTTCCAGGGCGGGGGACAGTGGGAACGCCTGCCCCTCACTCAGGAGCCGTGCTCTGGCCCAGCGGCCTCCAACAGGACTCAGTCGTCCAAACCAGCCCCTTCCAAGTCCTTTGATCTCGAACAACCTGGTGGCTTTCACAGCCGCTCCTTGGGTAGGGGGTGGGCCGCTGTCACAATAAACGACCTCACAGAACATGACAGCAACAGGACACCCCATGTTCGAATCAAAGAATAAGCAAGAATTCCTGCAAAGGGTCCTCTAAACCCAGGCAGAGAAAAGAAGCTTGTCTCTCAAAAAAGGGCCGCGTCAGGGCGCCCGGGTGGCTCAGTGGGTTAAAGCCTCTGCCTTCGGCTCGGGTCATGGTCCCAGGGTTCTGGGATCGAGCCCCACATCGGGCTCTCTGTTCGGCGGGGAGCCTGCTTCCTCCTCTCTCTCTCTCTCTGCCTGCCTCTCTGCCTACTTGTGATCTCTGTCTGTCAGATAAATAAATAAAATCTTTAAAAAAAAAAAAAAAGGGCCACGTCTTCAGGGTCTTGAAGGCCTCCCCTGAAGTGTACACACATGTATGTCTCAAAAAAAAAAATCACTTTCTTGAGGCATGATTGACATTCAGGAAGCTGCATTCGTACACACGGATGCAAACATTTTCAGTGTTGAGAACTTGCTGGGTTTGGAGATACGTGGGCACCCGTGACCCTGTCACCGCAGTCCCTGCCTAAACATATCTCTAGAAGTTCTCTCCCACTCTCATTCCTTCTTTTTGGTGATAAAAACACCTAACATAAGATCTACCCTCATTGCAAAATTGTTAGTAGGCAATACAATCTTGCTAGCCTCGGTGCCCTGCCGGAGAGCGGCTCTCCAGGACCGGCCCACCCCGCGGGCACCGAAACTAAGACCCTTCCAGCCTCATTAACCCCCTCCTCTCCCCCCCACCTTCTGCTTCCGAGCCCGACTAGTTTAGGGTCCTGGTGTGAGTGTCATCCTGGCGGATCTGCCCTTCCGTGTCTGGCTGACTTCAAAGAGCGAATGGTTCAGCCTCAGAAGACGGGAGTCCTGCCCTCGGCCGCAGCGCGGACCCTGCGAGTGCAGGTTTTTTTTTTTTTTTTTTTATTAAAGATTTTATTTATTTGTTTGACAGAGAGAGATCACAAATAGGCAGAGAGGCAGGCAGAGAGAGAGAGGAGGAAGCAGGCTCCCTGCTGAGCAGAGAGCCCGATGTGGGACTCGATCCCAGGACTCTGAGATCATGACCTGAGCCGAAGGCAGTGGCTTAACCCACTGAGCCACCCAGGCGCCCAGAGCACAGGTTTTCTACCACTGAACCGAAAAGTCAGCTTCTCGGTGGACAACATCCCATTCAGGTGACTTCACAGCATCGCCAAGAACGAAGCAACACATATTAGCGCTGCTCCCTCTGGGGGGCCTGGGTGGCTTTCCCTGGGCAGGAAAATCTGTCCCGTAGGTGAATTCCGGTGTCTGGTACCGGCTGCTGGTGGGGGCAGCCGACTCCCCCTGTCCCCCCCTCCCCTGCCCAACCCCAGAGGCCCTTTCCTTGTTTCTGCCCCTGCCGGGAAGCCCAGCCCCATCCTGGATCCCGCTGTTTGTTCTTGGCTGGCGGCCTCCTCCCCCAGGCCCCTGCTGGGCTCCCCAGGTCAGGGCCCTCTGGGCCGGCGGCCCTGCCAGGTTTGGACCTGGACCCTCCGCCCCTCCAGCTGGCTCCTCCTGGCCTTCTGTCCACTCTGTGGGACCTACAGACTGTGTCCCCTGCAGGGATAGCCACCTTAGTCTCAGCGGGTGGGTCCTGTTCGGGCTCTGAGTTGGAAGACCCCCAATAGCACCCCTCCCCCTCCTGTCATTGTTGGTTGGTTCCAAGCACCCCCTTTCTAAACCAGTGGGAGAAACAAAGCGACTGTCCGGCTCTGTTCCCTTCTCTGTCCATTCATTCCTGCCTCCTTCCTCTTTGAGATCGGACACGCCTGTCAGGCCCGGGATTTGATTTATCGTTGTGTCAACAGAGAGGGCGTTTCTGTTGTGTGGTTGGTTGGGTCAAGGGCCCGAGCGGTCTTTTCCTTCTGGCTCCGCTGTGGTCTGGCGCTCAGTCAGCCCCGCTCGGACTGGGGCTGGAGGGGCCCCGTGGGGCGGCCAGACACAAAGGCGGTCCCTCAGGCTCCTTGCGGGAGGTGCTGGGAGCACAGACACTCCCTCCTTGTTCCCCAGCGCCAGCCAGGCCTTCAACCTCTCCCTGACCGCCCTGCCAGCTCTGTTCATGAAAGGAAGGTTCTTTCTGTTGGGGCCAACGTGGCTCCCCCCGCCCCGCCATCCTCAGAGGTGCTTCTGGGTCCCCCGCCTGTCTGTGGTGCAAAGGAATCACCCCTGTGGTTTGGGATGAATTTTCAGGCATATTTGCAGGGGAGGAGATGGGGGTTGGAGCGCGGGTCTCTGCTTGGGGCTGCCTTTGGGCTAACATTCCTCCCAGGGGCCTGGAGCTCCGTGTTGACCAGGGCGGGACCCCCAGGGAGGCTTCGCAGACTTCCTAGGCTGTCAGGCAATGTCAGAAGCAAATGGAAGTCCATTCCAGTCAGACGCCGGGACACAGGCCACCGCTGGAGCAACACTGAAGTCTCCTCACTTCTCAAGCGGCTCCTCCCAAACTGCCCACCTTATGCCCCCACGGGAATGTTTTCCAAGATCTTGGTCTTTCAGAGATGGTCATACTGGTTTCCCACCACCTCCCATAGTCGGTCTCCGTGCATTCTGTGACTCTCACAGAAGTTCCAGATGCGGGAGGGGCTCCTGGCTGATTCAGTTGATGACGCAACTCTTGGTCTTGGGGTTGTGAGTTCAAGCCCCATGCTGGGTGCAGAGCTTGGTGGGCAGGAGCAGAGAGAAAGTTCCAGCGGAGGGTACAGAAGGTCTGGAAGGGTGAGGGGCAGGTGTGCGGTGCCCGAACCTTAGTCCGAGCTGACCGGCCCCCCGCCCCGAAGATCATCCTGGCTGGCTGTCACCAGCTTCCTCGCAGGGCGTGTGTGGACGCGCGGGCGGCCTTTCTCCTGGATCGCCCCGCCTAGCCTGCTTTCCTCCACGAGTGTTTGCACACTCAGAGGGGCAGGAGTGCAAACCAACTCCCTCGCGGGTGCAGATCCCACGCCTGTTCCTTGGGATGCTGCACAAGCATGGTGTGAACCCCCGGCTCTGTCCCGGATCTGGTGTCCTGACACTGTCACAGCAGTTGGCATCCCCGAGGGCAGCTGGGAGCCTCGGGACACCTGAAATAGCAGATAGTTCTGGAAGTAAACAAATAGAGCAAGGATTTTGTGACTTTTACGGGGCCTTGTAGCCAGGAGAGAGAACATCAGCTGCTGAGAGTGGCTTCTGGCCAGAACGCCTGCTTGCACACTGAAGATGGGGGGGCCAGCATGGCTGGGGCCCCCACAGCCCTGGAGGGATGCCAAGGGGGGCTGCTGGGGGGAGGGGCAGAGGAGAGCCCGCTGAGCCAGTTCTGCCTGCCGGAGCCCGGGGTTCTGCTGGCTGCTGGCTGCGAGAACACAGTGCATTCTGGAGTCCCGCTCCCTATTCAGAGATCTCCCGAAGATGCTCCCTGGGGTCTCTCCAGCCGCCGGTGAAAGGCAGCCCGGAGATGAGGAGCAGGCGTGAGGTTACAGGAGCAGCCCCTCCCAGCCAGCACCTGACTTTCTGTCTTGGGGCTTCAGAATCCCTCCCACTTACCAGCCCTTGTCCCTCCAGGAAAGGTGGGGGCAGTCGACTGCAGAGCCCCAAGTGCCCGTTGGAAGCAGGCCATGCTCCCGAGACTGACTTCACGGAAAACATCTCTTCCATTTCTGAAAATCCTCTGTGTGTTCACCAGAGTGAGGCTCGGCTGCCGCTTCTCCCCCCTTCGTCATGTCCTTTTCTCTCCCACTGTGCCTAATAAGAACGGTTATTAAGATCATTTGCCCAGTGAATATTTATTGAGCACCTACTACACACTAGGCCGTGCTCTGTGACAGCGGATATGCCTGACGTAAAGCCTTCTGCGTAGGCAGCACTTTACTGTTTGTGAAGAGCTTTTTGCTTCAATCGCCTGATCTTTCTGTTTTCTTTGTGCACTTTTGTTATTGCGCTAGAAGACACATAGCATAAAATGTACCATCTTAGCTATTCTTTTTTTCCCTCAGATTTATTTATTGGAGAGAGAGAGCATGAAAGGGGAAAGAGGCCGATGGAGAGAGGGAGAGGGAGAGACTCTTGAGCAGACTCCCTGCTGAGCGTGAAGCCCGAGGCGAGGTCACATCTCACGACCCTGAGATCATCACTTGAGTCAAAACCAAGGGTCGGACGCTTAAGCAACTGAGCCCCGCCAGGGTAGCCCATCTTAGCTGTTTTGAAGTGTACAGTTCAGTGGTGTTTGGTACCCTCACATGGGTGTGAGACACGTTCCCACACCTTTTTCATCTTGCAAAACTGAAACTCATTCCCATTAAACAGTGAGTCCTCTCTTCCCTCCCCAGCCGCTGGCAACCGCGATTCTCCTTCTGTCTCTGTGAACCTGGTATAAGTGCGATCGTGCAGTATTTTTCATTTTAATGACTTGCCTTTTCTTTCACTTAGTATCGTGTCCTCCGGTTTCACCCACGTTTTTTTTTTTTAAAGATTTTATTTATTTGACAGAGAAAGAGAGAGAGATCATAAGTAGGCAGAGAGGCAGGCAGAGTGAGAGAGGGGAGGAAGCAGGCTCCCTGCGGAGCAGAGAACCCAACGCGGGGCTCGATCCCAGGACCCCGGGATCATGACCTGAGCCGAAGGCAGAGGCTTTAACTCACTGAGCCACCCAGGCGCCCTTCACCCACATTTTTGTTTTTAATTTATTTGTTTGACAGAGAGACAGAGATCACAAGTAGGGGGAGAGGGAGAAGCAGGCTCTCCTCTGAGCAGAGAGCCCAATGCGGGGCTCAATTCCAGGACCCTGGGATCATGACCTGAGCCGAAGGCAGAGGCTTTAACCTACTGAGCCACCCAGGCGCACCTCCTTTGTAAACCTCTACAACAACCGTTCCTGTTGGGTTTCTGTGTTTGGCATGTGAGGAAACTGAGGCTCAGAAGGATTAAATAATTGCTCAGGGCCACACAGCTCGTGAGCTGAACTGTGACCCCAGAGAGATAATGTCCAAGTTCTAACTCCGGGTCCCTGTAAGGGTGACCTTATTTGGAAACAGGGTCCTTGCAGATGTGATCTAGCTGTGGGTCCCGAGACGAGATCATTCTGTCTTTCGGGGATGTCCCCAGAAGAGAAAGGACAGGGAGCCTTGAGACAGGAGAAGCACAGGAGAGGGGGTGTGAGCAGAGAGGCAAGGTGCCGAAGCCACACGACGCCGTGAGCCGCCTGACACGGAACAGGCAGGGCAGACCGTTCCCCGAGAGCCTTTGGGGGGACCAGGTGACTTCATCCTTCTGGTGTCCAGAACCGGGAGGAATTCATTTCTGTTGCTTTGAATTGTTGCGTCAGCCTTAGCTGCGGAATACGGCTGGGAAGCTGGAAGGGGCCCGATCCCGGCGCTGGGACATCTGGCCCCGCGCTCTTCCCACGAGAACGGTCAGGAGAGACGGCCGCAGCGAGGGGAGGCGGCTCTCCGTGGGACTGAGTTTGTGCGGAGAGAAAAGGGCGACTTGGTGAGAATGCCCCTTCCCCACATCGGGAGGCTCCTCCCCGACCCCTGCTTCCCAAACGTGCAGAGGTCGCAGGACTTAGCTGTACCGGAGAGGGACTGAAATGACCCGTCGCGGCTGGCCGTCTGTCTGCCCGGCAGATCGCTCTTCTGCCTTCTGCCCCCACTGTCCGGACAGCACCCTGCCCCGTAGGAGCGGTCCCTGGGCTCTCCTGTCCCTGGCTTCCAGGCGAGGGCGGGCAAGGAGGGGGAGGTTAGGCGGGTGGTTGCCCTGGCTGGCCCCTCAGCCAGAGGTCGCTGCCCCTCTGTCTCCTCCTGGACAGGGGCTGCTGCCCCTCTGCTCGCCCGTCTGGTCACTGCTATGGCCCTTGTCCCAGGACTTCACCGGAACCTTTGCTCCTGGTCCTCTAGAGAACAGACCCGGCTCAATGCACCTTCTGGATCACAGGAGAGCTGTTTCTTCTTGGAGCCACTGGTAACAGAAACCACAGGAATGTGAGCTTTGTGGGGACATCTGTTTTTGTGCTGTGTCCCAGGTGCCTAGCGTAGTTCCTGGCAAATGTTTGGACGGGAAGTGTTTGTTGCATGAACTGAGTACGCAGTGGTCAGGGGGGCTGTGGGCGCATCTGCGTGATCAGCTCCTGGCATTTATTTCCCCCTTTACGGAGAGAACACCGTCAGGCATCCTCAGATACAAATACTGTGGAAAGAATAAGTATTGTGAAAGAATAAATATTCTAAGTATTGTGATTAATAAACCTTAGGGTTGCTTTTTAGGCTTCCCTCCGTATGCCATTTGGTTAGGGTAGCAGGACCTGCAGAAACCCGATAGGCCCACGATCGTGTGGGTGGAGAACATTGACCTTGTCCCCATATTAAAACAACCTGAACCCAAACTTCTGTCTCTCTGGCTTCCATAGTTCCCATCCCTGGAAGCTTCCTCCGGCAGATGGAGTGGCTGATGTCAGCCATGTTTGTCTCGGCTCTGTCCTTCCCTCCTGTTGCCTCCATGTCCCCCCTATCTCGGCTGGGCAGCAAGGCTTCTCTTTCCAGAGGTCACTGACAACACCTTTAAGGGGCCAGAGGTCTCTCTCCATGTCCCTGCCTCTGAGCTTTGGGTCACCCTGACCTACTCACCGCTCCTGCTCGGATGGCTCGCCTTTGCCAGCTTATTCCGCTCCCCGCTGTGGTCCTTTGCTCTCCTTCATTGTCTGCCCCTCCCCCAGCCGCTGCTGCAGCTGCTGGACACGAAGTCATTGTCTCCTGGACCCAGATGGAGGCCACCACGGGCCGGGAGCAGCTGGGGTTGCCCGGCGTGCCCACGGTCCTCCAGCTGGCTCCCACCTTCCAGGAGACACCCGGGAGATAGTCGCTTGTTCCGGCCCCGCTCCCTTCCCCTGGGCTCTGACCTTGTTCCTCCTGGTTTCATGCTGCTGCGGGCTGGCCCCGCCGCGGAGGCCTGCTCCCTCTGCTTTGTCCCAGATACAGTTCCCGGGCCCGAGGGGCTGGTAACCCTGATATTGTTCCTTGACGGGCACTTGGACTCCTCATGCAACAGGTATCACTTGGTGTGTTAGTCAGGGTTTTCCTGCAAAACCGAACCAATAGGATCTGTTTGTCTGTCTGTCTATCCATCCATCCATCTATCCATAAGAGACTTATGAAGAATTGGCTCACACAATTATGGAGACTGAGAAGGTCCCACGAGCGGCTGTCTGGCAGCTGGAGGTCCAGGAAAGCCGGTGCTGTGATTCTTGTCCAAGTTTGAAGACTCAGAGAACTGGGAGCACTGAAGTCCAAAAGCCCAAGAAGACCCATCCCCCAGCTCAACAATCAGGCAGAGCGCAAATCTGCCTTTTCTTCTGACTTTTTGTCTATTCTGACTCCCCACGCATTGGATGAGGCCCGTCCACACTGGCGAGGAGACCTCTTCTTTACCCGGTCTACCAAGCAGAATGCTGACCTCTTCCAGAAACCCCCTTGCAGACATACCTAATTGGGAGAACTGAGCATCCTGTGGCCCCATCAAGCTGATATGTAAAATTAACCGTCGCACGTGGAATATCTGCCCTTCTCCTCCATGGTCGTTGGGAGTCAGGCCCTGCCCTGTCTAGAACTCACCGTTGACACTAATTTCACTGGCTTCTGAAGAAAATTCCAACTTCTTTACAAGAGCTGGAGCTGAAGGGCCCCTTAAGATCTCTTTCTTTGCTCCTGTCAGAACCAAAGGATGGCCCTTCTGAAGATCTGTATGACCTGAGAACGAAATCTGGGCGTGGTGGCCGGTATTTATTTTCTCTGATGGTGGGGACAGTGATTCAAACTTGTTTCTATCTCTAAAAAAGAAGCCATGCACAGTTCTCTCTGGGGTGGGGGTACAAGGAGCATCAGAACCTTTTTATTTGCGGGGGTGGGGGTCCATGTGTAGCACAGCATAGTATTTCCCCAGGGGTGAGCCCGTGATATGGATAAGTTAATTCTTCAGATTCCTGTTTCTCAAGAGAAGCATGCCATGGTCCAACAGGGCTGGGAAATGCTGAGTGAAAATAAGGTTATACAGGCTGCTTTCTTGCAGGACTTCTCAGAGTCCTTAACCTGCTAATTTCAGCACCTTTCCGTAGACGGTCCACTGGGTGCCTTGTATCGTGCGAGATGCAGGGAAGGTAGGGGTGAGGAAGACGAGGCAAGTGGGCTGAGTGGAAGGGGTGTGGCTGCAACCATTTGAGGCACGAGGCCAGTCTATGGAAAGACCCTGAGTGGGAAAGGGCTGAACATCTCTGCAGGGTTTGAAAACGGCTCTGATCAGGCAACTCTCTCTGCACCCCTTCCCACCCTCCAGCAGGCTGTGGCACTAGAATTGGGCTTTGCTGGTGTACAGAGAGCCCTGGCCAGGATCCAGAAGACTCCGGCTGCGGAGGTCACACTGCCTGTAATTGTCCAAGAGACAATGTCCCTAACTTCTTTGAGTCTCATATTTTGTATCAGTAAAGTTAGAAGCAGACATCAGGATTCTTAAGATGCCCATGTGTTCTCTTCTTTCTTTCTTTCTTTCTTTCCTTTTTCTGGAGGGAGGGAGGAGACAGAGGAAGACAGAGAAAATATACTTTTTAAAAGATCTATTTATTTATTTATTTTTAGAGCGAGAGCGGGGAGGAGGGGCAGAGGGAGAGAACCTCAAGCAGACTCCCCGCTGAGCTCAGAGCTCAACGTGGGGCTCGATCTCAGGACCCTGAGATCATGACCTGAGTCAAAATCAGGAGTCAGCCGCTTAACCAACTGAGGCTCCCAGGCGCTCCTCTCTCCTTTCAAGAGCAGGATTTCTAGACAGGCATGAGACTTGCAGCACTCTGTTGGGGAGCAGGAACTCTGTTGGACACCGGGGAGACCAGAGGGCTGCCAACCTGCCCCCGGTACAGAGACCCTGGAGCAGAGCGGACGCCTGGATCCTGGAGAACCCGGTGGTCCTCCCTCCGACCCAGGAGACTTTCAGGGGAGCATTTAATTCAGAGAGAAGCAGCCTTGCTCAGGAGGCCAGCAGAGCCCTGCTGAAACCCTTGTAGGTCCAGGAGAGACGCTCCCCTAGAGCTTCAGCCCAGAAGCTAAGAGCAAATAACCAGCGAAAACCTTTCTTTCTCAGGATCCTATTTCTCACTTTTTCAGCTCTGAATCTTCCTCTCTCCTGTTCATTTTTTGGGGGGCTCCAGATCTTTTGGTTCCATCTCTCCCTGCCTGCCCCAGAAGACAGACCCTGGTTTTTCCACTGCTCCCGGGTGACTTCCCTTGAAGAACTTTGTGTGAAAGGCTCCTCCCTGTGTGGGGGAAGTGCTCTCCCTGTCTCCCCGGTGGGGCTCAGAACATTCTACGTGCCCTGACTCCCACTCCGCAGGGACCGTATGAGGGTGCTGTGATGATCCCTTTTTCGAGGGATCCAGTGTGTTCGTTTGCTAGAGTTTCCTAACAAAGTACCACAGACCTGGTCCTTAAACAGCAGACACTTACCATCTCACGGTTCTGGAAGTAGCAAGTCCGAGATCAAGGCGTGGGCATGGCTGGTTCCCCCGAACCTAAACCTCCAGGATCCGTTGCCCTTTGGCTTGTAGATGGCTTCTCTTCTCCCTGGGTCTACACGGGGTCCTCCCTCTGGGCTCACCTTTGTGTCCAAATCTCCCCTTCTTTTTTTTTTTTTTTAAATGATTTTATTATGTAAGAACTTCCTTAGGGAAAGTATTTCTTTCTTTCTTTTTTTTTTTTTTAAAGATTTATTTATTTATTTATTTGACAGACAGAGATCACAAGTAGGCAGAGAGGCAGGCAGAGAGAGAGAGGGAAGCAGGCTCCCCACTGAGCAGAGAGCCCGATGTGGGGCTCAATCCCAGGACCCCGAGATCATGACCTGAGCCGAAGGCAGTGGCTTAACCCATACTGAGCCACCCAGGCACCCCCAAATCTGCCCTTCTTAGAAGGACACAAGTAATAGTGCATTGGAGCCCTGCCAGGGGCTCTAATTCTAACTTGACTGACTCTTTAAAGACACTGTCTCCGAAGAAGGTCCCATTCTGAGGTCCTGGGAGTTAGGGCCCCAACATAGGAATTTGGGGGAGATGCAATTCTACCCATAACAAGTCAGTAAGTCTCAAATTTCAGAGTACCTACAGATTACCTGGGAGTTTGTTAAAAATGGAGGGACCAGGGGCGCCTGGGTGACACAGTTGGTAGAGTGTCTGACTCTTGGTTTCGGTTCGGGTCTGCTCTCGGGGTCATGGGATCGAGCCGTGTGTGACAACCTGTGTCGGGCTGCGGGCTCAGCGGGGAGTCTGCTTGAGTTTCTCTGTCCCTGGTCCTCTGTCCCTCCCCCTGCACACTCTCCCTCTCTTGCTGAACTACATAAATAAATCTAAGAACCCCCCACAGATTCTGATTGGAGAGATCTGGGGGGAGCCTGGGGCTATTCTGGCCAGCACCTGGCAGAAGCGTGGTGCGCCCCGCAGAAGCTCGTCCCCCGACTTCCTACCGTGGACCTAGCGCTTTGCTTGCTGAAGGCCGGAGACAGCACGTTCTAGCACCCACCGTCTCTCGCTGTAAAGAAGAGATGTTCATTCACGTGTAGCTTTTTCTTGGTCCCCACTGCAGAGCCAGGCCCTTCTCGGAAGCTGCCACACACCGTTTAATTTTCCTGTGGGGACCCTGTCCCACCCAGAGGCCGCCAGGCCCACTTCGCCTGTCCCTGTCCCCTCCAGCTGGCAGGTGGGGGAAGGGACGGACTCAGGCTCTGGGGTTTGGGGCTCAGGTCACTGCGGCGTGGCGGGTCGACCTCCGACAGGTGGCGGGGCCTCTCAGAGCCCGAGGTTGTGCAGCTCCGCCCAGAGAAGCTTCCCGTCCGCCTCAGAAGCCGGTGTGAAGCCTGGACGCGAGGGTGTTAAGGCGCCCAGCCCAGCACCTGGCACGGGGAGAGCCGAGGAGGGACGAGTTAGTCTGTCATCCCGTCCTGACATCAGAGGGCAAAACCCGACGTCATTCCTTCCCGCGACCGAATCCTGCAGAAGGACAACGCGGGGCAATTGTCCCCAAGGCGTCAGAAAATGCTTTGAAAATGCGGCGAGAGCCTCACCTCTGAATGCGGCGTCTTCGGGGTTGCCGAGTGAGGTCCACAAGGTTCACTCTGCCACCCCTGGGCTGCAGTGTCCCCTGCTCTGGTGACTTCTCCGGTCACAGGAGCCCGCCCCGGCTGCCTACGAAGTTGAAAAATAAGTGTGCTGCTGAAGGCGCGCGTCTCTCTCGGGGTCAGTGTAGCGGTGACAGCACAGGGCCTGGAGCCACACTGCCGGCCTCGAGAGCTCGGGACCCGCACCTTCTGGCCGTGCCACCTTTTAAAGTCACTTAACTTCTCAGTGCCTTGGTTTCTTCATGTGTAAAACAGGAAAGTCATAGCACCACGATGGTTCATTTTATGCGTCAACCTGTCTGGGCCAAGGGATGTCCAGATGGCTGGTAAAACATGACTTCTGGGTGTGTCTGAGAAGGGGGTTCTAGAAGAGATGAACAATTGAGGCGGTAGGCTCAGGAACGACTGCCCCCACCAGCGTGTTAGCCAGTCCACCGAGGGTCTGAACACAGCAAACAGGCAGAAGAAGCGCGAATTTACTCTTGGTTGAGTTTGCATGTCCATCTTCTCCTGCCCGCAGACACTGGTGCTCCTGGTTCTTGGGCGTTTGGCCTGAGACCAGGACTTTCACCCTTGGTCCCCTGGGACTCTGGAGTTCAGGAACGAAACCACCGGCTCTCCTGGACCCCAGCCTGCGGACACCAGCCGGGGGACTTCTTAGCTGCCACGGTCATGTGAGCTAATTCCTCATAATAAATCTCTTCCTATATATCAATATACAGCTGACTCTTGAACAACATGGGGGTCAGGACTGCTGTCCCCCACTTCTGTGTAGTCAAAAGTCCAAGTGTAACTGCTGACTTCCCCAAAACTTTACTAACAGCCTACCTGCTGTTGGCCAGAAGAAGCCTTACCGAAAACATAATTTATCGTTAATACGTATTTTGTATGTTATCTATATTATATACTGCATTCTGAAAATGTAAAGTAAGCTAGAGAAAACATAATGTTATTAAGAAAATCACAAGGAAGAGGAGGAAGAGGGCGCCTGGGTGGCGCAGTTGGGTAAGTGTCTGCCTTCAGCTTAGGTCATGATCCTGGGGATTCTGGAATCGAGTCCACCACTGGGCTCCCTGCTCAGCGGGGAGTCTGCTTCTCCCTCTCCCTCTGCCCTCCCCCTGACTCGTGTGTATTCCCTGTCTCTCTCTGTCACAAAAATAAATAAAATCTTTAAAGAGAGAAAGAAAATTATAAGGAAGAAAAACACATGTATAGTATTGTGCTATTAAAATATTCACATATAAATAGGCCTGTACAGTTCAACCCCTTGTTGTTTAAGGTCCAACTGTATATGCTCTGCTTCTCTTTGGGGAACCTTGACTAGTACAATCTCCTACTTCACTGTATAATAAATACAGAGCTTCTAAGACTCCTGCAATTTCCCAAGAGTTGAGAGTGACAGAGGTGTCTTTTGTTATGTTAATGGAACTTTCTGGATCACACCTAAGACTGGGGGCAGTTGCCAGGAGAACCGGCCATGTGACTAGAGGGTAAGAGTTTCTTTAAGATTTTATTTATTTATTTGACAGACAGAGATCACAAGTAGGCAGAGAGGCAGAGAGAGAGAGAGAGAGAGAGAGAGAGAGAGAGAGAGGAGGAAGCAGGCTCCCCACTAAGCAGAGAGCCCGACACGGGGCTTGATCCCAGGACCCCGGGACCACAACCTGAGCCTTAACCCACTGAGCCACCCAGGTGCCCCCAGAGGGTAAGAGTTTCTAATCCCAACCCCCTGACTTCTGAGGAGAGGAGGAGGACTGGCAGTTGAATCAGTCATCAATGATTTTATCCATCATGTATTATCTGTAATAAAGCCTCCATTAAAAAACCCCAAAAGACAGGTTCCTAGAGTTTCCAGATCTGTGACCCTGCAGGGATTTGGGGAGAGTACTGCGCTCGGCCTGGGAGCTCCACCCGCGTCCCCATGCCTTGCCCTACACATCTTCCCTCTGGACCTTCCAGAGCCCCTGCGCTTTTATAAACCGGTGATCTAGTAAGTGAAACGTTTCCCTGAGTTCCGTGAGCTGTTCTAGCAAACGAAGTGAACCCAAGGTGAGAGTCATAGGAACCTCCAATCTACAGTTGGTAGCTTGGTCAGAGCCGAGGGGACAACGTAGGCTTGTGATGACACCGGAAGTGTTTGCACGTGCGTGGGGCAGTTGTGTAGGATCAAGCCCTTCATCTATGGGATCTGGTGGTATCCCTGGGTAGATGTGTCAGAACTGAGTTGAATAGTAGGAAACGCGGTTGGTGTCTGAGTGTTGTTTGGCGGTGTGGGGAAGCTTCTCCCCACACTCATCAGAATTGGGGACCAGAAACTTTACCTGTGATGGGAGGCGGGAGAATTGGGAAACTGGGGGCTTTCTAGACCTTCTGTGGTCTAGGAGAGTAGGGGTCTGTAAGGAACCAAGAGTTTCAAATTGAAGTCGGAAACCCGAACTAGGCGTGCTGGGTAGGGTGTTGTTTCCCAGTAGCACAGAGGAAGGACCGAGGGATGAGTCAGGGGTTGAGAAGGGAATAGTTTAAAGATTTATTTATTATTTGAGAGAGTGAGAGAGTGTGGGGACGGGTGAGGGGAGGAACAGAAGCAGGGGGAATCTGGAGCAGACTCCCACTGAGGGCAGAGCCCTGCTCGGGGCTCCATCTCACCACCCCGAGATCATGACCTGAGCCAAAACCAAGAGCCGGACGTTCAACCAGCTGAACCGCGCAGGTGCCCGGGGAAGGGGATAGTTTGTACTGAAAGCTGGAGGAGGAGAGAGCCACTGCGTGGACCAAACAGGGCTTTGTTCTTCCAGTGACCAAGAGGAAGGAAAAGAAAAGGACTGCCTCCCCTTGGGGGCACAGGGTCTTGGAACCGAGAAGAAGGGCCAGTTCCCCAAGAAATGAAAAGTGAATAAACAGGGCCGGGGGGGTCCCCAAAAGGGCTTGCCTCTGGGGCTGGACGTGGCGTGAGTCACGGGCTGGAGGGGCGACGCCCCGTTCACTCAGAACACGGGGTAGTCCTTGGCCTTGTCTATAACAGTCACCAGCCTGCACCCCGAGACCCAGGTACCCGATGCCTGCAGGGCCGCACAGCTGCCCCGGGGGCACTTTGGAGCATCAGCCTGTGTGGACACGAAAGGAGACAGAACCCCAGACGCAGGGCCTCCTTCCGGGGAAGAGGACACTTGTCCTTTGTCTCCTGTTGGTCACAGCGGCAGAAAAAAACTGCTCTCAGGAAGCGGCACCCAACCTCTCCATTTCCTCCAGACCAAGCCGCCCGACCCGGCCCGGCCCTTCACTGCCGCGGGCCCATCCACACCTACCAGGGCCCTCGCTGAAGGTGCAGGCCCCGGGGCTGCCCGCTCAGGCTGTCTCTGTCAGCCCAGGTGGCCCTAACAACAGGCCTCGGGGATGAAGCTAGTGACATTTATTCGCCACAGTTCAGGGCCTGGATGTTTGAGATCAAGGTGTGGGCAGGTGTGGTTTCTCCTGACGTCGCTCTCCTTGGCCTGCAGGCGTCCTGTGTCTTCACCTTTTTTTCCCTTATACGCGTGGATCCTCTGTCGTGTGTCCAGATTTCCTCTGCTCACACCAGCAGACTGGAGGAGGGCCCACCGGATGGCCTCGTTTTAGCTTCGTCACCCATTTAAAGGCCTGTCTCCAAATACAACCACATTCTACGGGATTCAGCACATGGGTCTGGGGGGCGCACCGTTCACCCACAACACCTCCTCACGCTTTGGTCCTGCCCCTCCCCTCCTTGGATGCATCCACATGGCTTCTGGCTGCTTTTTTTTTTTTTTTTTTTTAAGATTTTATTTATTTGACAGAGAGAGGGCGCACAAGCAGGGGGAGCAGCAGAGGCAGAAGCAGGCTCCCCGCTCAGCAAGGAGCACAGCTCGGAACTCGATCCCAGGACCCTGGGATCATGACCTGAGCCGACGGGAGACGCTTAACCGACTGAGCCACCCCGGCGCCCCAGCTTCTGGACACTTTGGATCGGGACTTCTTGCAGCTTAGGTTTACAGATGAAATCCCGCATCCCCCAGGTTGGCTCTGTGCACCCTCTGGGACAGGGAGACTTGCGTGCAAGCAGAGTTCTAGAACATCAGTCTGAAGTTAATCTGAAGATCTCATTGACTTTATTCAGCGACTTATGAGTGGAGGGGCGCTCTGAGGAACTGTACAAAATGGACGGTTTTCATAGGAAAGAGCGTAGAGCAAGGAGGTTATTAGCAAAAGAAAAGGATTGTTCTAGGCCCAGCGGCTGCTGGCCCTGGGTGGGAGGAGCTGGGGGGGGGGGGCGGGCGGTCTTATCCTGCAGATCCTCTCATTCCCGTCTTCCTCTGGGGGCAGACGAGGCCCACGTGGCGGATGACTTCACTGGAGCCGATCCGAAAATTCCTGACCGACCGGTTAAGACTGCATTTCTGGGGGAGGTTGAAACTGCATCTAGATTAGCTATCGAGCTGCGGTTGGGGGACTCGACCCGTGCTGCCATTTTGGGGCCTGCGCTGTTGTTTTTTTTTTTTTAAACCAGGATTAAGTCGTGTAGTTCATCCTGCTTCTGGCCGCGGGGAACATTTATGCAGCTCAGCTTTGGCTCCTGGGAGCTCAGCCCCAGGTCACCTGCTGCCGGATGTCCAGGGGCCCAGAGCCTAGGGGGAGAGAGGAGCAGAAAGCAACTTCTGGAACTCTCCAGGCCGAGTTAGCACCTCTGCTCCCAGCACTTCCTAGCCATAGGCTCCGGCTAAGCTTACCTCGCCCCGCTTCTGCGCCCATCAGCTCGCACCCACTCTGTGGAGGTGCCCGAAGGACTGGATTACGTCAGGGGAGAGCAAAACTGCTCCCTCCATCTTCCCTTCCCGATGGGGGCCTGGACAGAAGAGGGTCACTGACTCCCCAAGTTCATCTGAACTTTACGAAGAAGCACTTTTAAGCCTTTAGCAACATATCCCAATCTTGCTAACAATGAGCCCAGTGACCACACGCCCTGTTCTGCATCTCGGATCCTGGCTGAAATGGAGCCGGGACGCGGGGAATTTTTTGGCTCTGAAAGGTCAGAGCGTGAAGTCTTACCCCGTTGTGAAAGAGGCATTCTTGCCAGTTGTGAGGCCGATAGGAAAATGTCACTCTGGTTGTATCACTCCAATGGATGAGGGAGTCCCCAAATGTGGGGTGACCCAATCAGGTTGGGGGGGGGCTAGGGGCATGGTCAGCAAAAGGATTCACCTGAGGCAGAACAAGGGAGCTAGACGTTTACTTCTTACACCCCACGGGAGCAGCACGCAAGACAGAAGAGCAGAGGTGAGGACGAATGGGGACGTAGGGAATTCTTTCTGGTCATGGCTTGTCAGTAGCCCATGAAGGTTAGGTAGGGCCGGTGGGTATTCTGAGGTGGGCGGCCTGATGGGCCTGCCTGCGTTCAGCCCTGGGGGCCGCAGTGGCCTTGTGCTTTAGTCAAGTTTCCATAGCTCAAGTCCAAAATCGGCGTCTACATTCCTCACTGTGTGTTTATAATATGCTCTTTATGAGAGTTAATGCTTGTCCTTGGGGGAATGTCTTTGTGTGAAAGCCTGGTTTTCAGCCTCTGCTGCTCCGCGGAATCACCTCAGAAGCTTAAAGACAAAATACTGCTGCCCGGGCCTCACCCTGGATGTTGGGTTGACCTAGGTTTGGAGGGGGGTGAGGAGTGGAGGGGAGGTTCGGGGCGGGGTGAGGTCTGGAGCCAATGGCCAAGAAAACACTTGCCACGTCTTTGGTGCAAAATGTTGGTTTTAGTGGGGCACAGGGACTGGAGCGTGGGCAGGAAGAGCTGCTGCCGGGGGTCAGGCCTGGCTGGTTACGTACTCGGGCATTGGAAATGCAGAAGGAAAGCCGAGGTTTTCGAAAGAACTTTGGATGCTGAAGAGGACTTACCCGCTATGAGAGGCCTTGCCACTGCCAGGTACGGGTGGTTTCTCCCTCTAGCAAAGCATCAGGACTTGTTGGGAGTCTCCTTTTGGAAGGTAGGTTCGCCCCAAGAATGCTTTTTTTTTTTTCCCCCTGGAAATCACGAAGGCATTTGTAAGCCCAGGGAGACACGGATCTTGCTGGACGGTGACATCACTAGTTCACCATGTGTTTCTCCTTCCCGCAGCTGTAGGGCAGCCCGGAGGGCCTGAGGAATGTCACTCGCAGCCCCCCCCCCCCCCCCGGGGGGTGGGGGGGGGGGGGGCGGGGCGTCCTCCGCTCGCCTTCTGTTCCCCCGCCAGCTCCGGTGTTGTGGCTGCGGGTCCAGCGGCGGACCTAGAGGGCCGCGTTAGGAGCCCCCGCTCCCGGGCTCTGTGCCCCGCAGGTGGGCTGGCGGGTGGAGAGCTGCGGGGCCCAGGGCGCACCGCCCGCTGCTTGCGGGGACGTGGTGGGACCCGGAACGTTGCGCTCAGGGCTTTGTCTTGGCGTCTTCACCCCAAGAGCGGAGGGACGTGTGGCGCTTGGCGTGGCGCGTGACAAGCTCGACAGAAACGTTCGCTATTTTGGTGCCGAGTGATCCACACGCGGGTGCGCGCGGCGGGGACGTGCGTTTGGGGAGCTCAGGGGAGGGTTTGCTGCTGTTCTTTTTATATAATACAATGTCATCCAATTTCAAAATAGGTGGGAGTTATTTTCGGGAGCTTCCATGTGCGTTTCTGTGTTTCTTTCTTAGTCAGAGCTGCCTTTAAATTGTGCTTCTTTTCTCAACCCCCGGACCTGCCCTGGTTTGGGCGGGGGCCATACTCTGCCGCCCTCCAGCTCCAAGAACGGGTCCTGGTTTTTCTAAGCGGTTCAGGACAGTCCCACCCGACCCCCATCCCCCATCCCCCCATCCCCCACATGCGGATTGGTTCAGAGATGGGCACGTGACTGTGTCCATCAGGGGGATCCCCACGACTTCTGATCCATTTGGGGGAAGGATATTTTCTTCCTACTCTGTGGGGCCGAGGCAGCTTATCTAGTTACCTTGTAACTAGAGAGGAGAAGTCCCCTTGGATGGAGCCAATCCCAGGAAAACAAACAGGGACAAGAGATGAAAAGCAAGATGAGCTCCTGGTGGCATTGTGAACTGCTGGATCCAGCCTCACCTAAAGCCTATCTACCTTTGGGCTTTTCAGTTATGTAAACCAAGAAGTTCCCCCTATTGGTGAAGCGACTTGGAGTTAGGTTTGCTCTTACTTGCCATTGGAAGAATCCCAACAGACAGAATGTGTTTAAGAATACAGTGATTTGGGATGCCTGGGTGGCTCAGTTGGTTAAGCAGCTGCCTTTGGCTCAGGTCATGATCCTGGCGTCCTGGGATCGAGTCCCACATCGGGCTCCTTGCTCCGCGGGGAGCCTGCTTCTCCCTCTGACTCTGCCTTCCACTCTGTCTGCCTGTGCTCGCTCTCACTCTCTCTCTCTCTTACAAATAAATAAATAAAATCTTAAAAAAAAAAAAAAAAAGAATACAGTGATTTTACAGAGTGGAGCAATGGGGTCCTCCCAGTTGGGGTCAACAGTGGAGTGAGGAGTGGCCCCTGGCAGAGCAGGGGGGACACCCTGTTGGAGGAACAGTGGTCACATCTGGAGCTCTGGACCAGATGGGGACAACCCTTCTCCTTCCGTCATCATAGCTTCACAAATACCACAGACAGGTGACACTCAGAGGGAGGGAGAGTCTGAGCCTGAGTCACGGGTGTGAGGCAGTGGGCAGTGGCTGGCACGTGTTTGCCCCAGGAAAGAGCTGTACGGTCTGCGTCCTCTGAGGCGGACTGGGCGCTAGAGCAGGTTTCATTCACCAGAGGATGGATTTGAGTTTTCTCTTCTTCAGCAAAGACTGTGCCTAAAAATTACCTCACTGTTCTGGGCTGAATTATGTCCCCTCAGAATTCAGGTGTTGCAGCCCTTACTCCCAGGACCAAGGTGGTGAATTTAGAGACAGCTTCTCTTCAGAGGTGATTAAGGTCCAATGAATTAAGGATCAATGAAATGGGGCAGGTCTTAGTCCAATCTGTCTGGCATCCTCCTAAGAAGAGGCGGTAGGCAGAGATCTGCATGGGGCAGACAGACCATGGAAACATTCAGGTAGTGTTCATCTAAAGCCAAGAAACCAACCTTACCGACACCTTGATCTTGGACCTTTAGCCTCCAGAACCATGAGAAGATAAATTTTGGTTAAGCACCTCAATTTGTGGTATTTTTTATTTTATAGCAGTCCTCCAAACTAATACACTTATTTAAATATTTAGCAAATATTTATTGAGCACTGGGGTGCCTGGGTGGCTCAGCGTCTGCCTTGGGCTCAGGTCATAATCCCAGGTGCCCGGGATCGAGCCCCGCATTCCTGCCCGTTGGGAAACCTGCTTCTCCCTCTCCCACTCCTGCTGCTTATGTTCTCTCTCTCGCTGTGTCTCTCTCTGTCAAATAAATAAAATCTTTTTAAAAATGTATTGAGTGCTTTCTGGATATCAAGTACAAGGTCATGCTCTTCATGGAAAAATGGGAGTTGCTGAAGTGAATTTAGAACGCGGATAAGGGAGAAGTCGGGGCGTGGGGCTCCCTCCGAGGATGAGGGAAGGGTGGGATGAGAGGCTGACGGACCTACTTTGGACCCAGTGTGCTGCTCAGGCGCTTGGCGCGGGCCATGAGAGCGGGCCCCTTAGAAGAGAGGGCGGGGGGCGCCTGGGTGGCTCAGTGGGTTAAGCCGCTGCCTTCAGCTCAGGTCATGATCTCGGGGTCCTGGGATCGAGTCCCGCATCAGGCTCTCTGCTCAGCAGGAGCCTGCTTCCTCCTCTCTCTCTCTCTGCCTGCCTCTCTGCCTACTCTCAAATAAATAAATAAAATCTTTAAAAATAAATAAATAAATAAATAAATAAATAAAAAGAAGAGAGGGCGGCATGTCGGCGCCCATGAAGGGCCCTAAGAAAGGCAGACGTGGGCACCCTTGAGTCCCTAAAGGCGGCTCCCTCTGGAGGAGGCAGAGCAGCATTTCTCAGCTGAGTTTGCACAGGAAAAGGGGATCTGATTAGACACTTTGTTTCAGAGGATTTGAAAGGAAAAGCTGTCTCACTCCTGGGCCCCGTTCCAGGTTCTGGAGTAGACAGGAACCTGACCCAAGTGGCGCAGCTCTCCTGAGCTGGCCAAGGTCCCTGGCCGAGGGCTGAGTGGGATCTGAGAAGATGCTTACGTGGTGTTGAGGCCTGATTTGAGTCCTTCCATAATTCATAGGTAGAAACTCTCACCCCGGGTGCCTCAGAATGTGAGTGAATTTGGACTTAGGGTCTTTAAAGAGGTGGTTAAACTAAAATGAGGCTATTAGAGTGGGCCCTAATCTACCTGACTGGTGTTCCTCCCCCCTTTTTTAAGGTTTTACTTATTTATTTATTAGAGGGAGAGAGAGCAAGAGCTCACACAAGCAGGGGAGGGGTAGTGTAGGCAGAGGGAGAAACAGACTCCCCGCAGAGCAGGGAGCCCGATGGGGGCCCATTCCTAGGACCCTGAGATCATGACCTGAGCCAAAGGCAGATGCTTAACCGGCTGAGCCACCCAGACACCCCTAACCTGATTGGTGTCCTTTTCAGAGAAGGAAGTTTGGACACAGAGACATCAGGGAAGTACAGACAGAAAAAGGCCATATGAGGACATATGGAAAAATCTGCCTTCTGCCTTGTCTCAGGAGAAACCAAACCTGCCAACACCTTGATTTGGGGCTTCCAGAACTGTGAGAAATAAAAGTCTGTCTTTCCAGCCCCCAGTCTGTGGTACCTCCTTATGGCCGCGTGAGCAAAGACACCTGAGTCCAGTGGCGTTCCCCTAAAGGAGATGTCCACCAGACCTGAGAATATCACCTTATTTGGAAAAAGTGTCTTTGCAGACATCATTAAGCCAAGGATCTCAAGATGAGAACATTCTGGAATGAGCAGGTGGGCCCTAAATCCAATGACACGTGTCCTCATAAGAGAGAGAAGAGAAGGAGAAACACAGAAGGCTGTGTGAGGAGGGAGGCAGGGACCGGAACGGCACAGCTACCGGAGTACCGGCCGCCAGCGCCAGCAAAGGAGAGAGGCCTGGACCGATTCTGCCTCTGAGCGCCCACAAACACCAGCTCTGCCCACACCTTGCTGGTGCATTTTTGTCTTCCGAAACTGTGAGAGAATACATTTCTGCTGTTTTCAGCCACCGGTTTGTGGTCTCTCATAATGGCAGACCTGTGCAACGGTACCCCCGAGAACACATGTCTGGGGCACTCCGGGCTAGACGCAGTCCCTAGGGAGTGGCTTACTCGACCTCTGGGAACTCAAGCAACTTGGGCGCCGCTCTGGCTGGGTGGTGGGAAGACTACGACCCATCTCCAGCAGGAATGCTGTGTGCCCGTCAGAAGCGAAGACTTTTTATTTTTTTTAAGATTTTATTTACTTACCTGGGGGAGAGAAAAAAGAGCAGGAGAGAGAGGGAGCAGGGGAGAGGAGCAGAGCAGGAGAGAGAAGCAGGCTCCGCATTGACAGGGGAGCCCAATGTGGGGCTCGATCCCAGGAACCCGGGATCACGACCTGAGCTGAAGGCAGACGCTTTACCCACCTGGCCCCCTGGGGGTCCCCAGAAGCAAAGACATTTTAGACTTCTGGGTTTTCTCTGCTCAGACAGTGTTGGCTTCTTGGGGTCAGGAGGGACAGGGAGAGTCTCCTGGAGATAAATGGATTTCCCTGTGAATTAGACAGGGTCTGAGTCTTCAGGGTCTGAAACAGGTTGGTGGGGGGGGGGGGGGACCATATGGACACACTAATTGGAGCCATTTCTACCCATCAGGTGGGGCTGGACCTGCTCTGCTAAGTCTGTTCCGAGAGCTGCTTTTGAAAGTGGAGACTCTGCGTGTCTCCAGACCTGTGACCACTTCTCGAAACAAACATTCTTACAACACAGGTGCTCCTACGTTTCCCATGCAACTTACTACCTAAGCCAGAGATGGAGTGGCAGAGTGCAGTGGGGTGCCCTGCGCCCTGGCCAAGCCGACGCCCAGCCCTAGGTCCCTCCATGCCAGCTCCAGGGCCCCACACACCATGCGTGAAGAGCCTCATGCCTCCTGGCTCAGCCCGGTGGAGGAAGTCCTGTTGTCACAGGAGCGGCTGTGCCCCGGGCTCGGGTGAGGATTTCCTAACATCCCTGGCAGACGAGTGCTGGGTCTGCCAAGTATGGCTCCGACTCCCGCCGTGTTGCTTCTCCCGCTCTAGGCTTACGGCAGCACTTGGCTCTGGTGCCCTGATTTCTTGCTCCATTTGACAGACTCTTTCTTGGTTTCTCTGCACCCGTGGCCACGTCATACACTGTGTGAATGTGAGGGAATTTGCAATCGTGCCCCAAGAAGGGGAACCTGATGCGGGAGAGGGAGAGAGAGAATCGCAAGCAGATTCCGCACCCATCGTGGGACCTGCCTGCAGGGCTCGATCTCATGACCCTGAGATCAGGACCTGAGCTGCAGTCATGGCTGACGGACGCTTAATCAACTGAACCACCCAGGTGCCCCCAAATAATGGTATTAAAAGACGGTACAAAGTTATCAGCTGATAATTCCTGAGGAAATGCTCCAGCATGCTTCTCCCCTCTCCCATCCCCACCCCGAGGGCATCTCTCTGGCTGCAGAGGCAGGGTGACCCCGGTGTCTGTGTCCCGTATGGAGGACATCAGGCCACGTGGAGGCGGCTTTGCAAACTACACTCTCCCCTCATTTTTCACTTTGAAAAGGACATTTTTCATATTCCTAGCCCGAAATGCTGAAATTGCTAGTTCCTGCCTTGGGAAGATTCTTTGGTGGGGGAAGATAGAGTCCCGCACACCTGTTGAAGGAACAGAGAGTGTGGGACCTTTACGAGGTCTTGCTGAGGTGACAGCCAGTGAAGTCATCTTTGTGGGCTGAGTGTGAGAAGGCCGACGAGTTTTGAGGGTGGAGGCCTCTGACAGAAATGAAAGGATTTCTTTCTCTCAGATGTCAGCGGAGTTGAAAGCAGGTCTCTGTTTCGCTGGCTGTGGTTGAGGCCAAGAGGAAGTTCATCTCTAGGACTGAAGGGTGGTGAAGGTGTTGCCTGGTGGCCCTGGGGTTTTGGAACCACGAGGTGACCCCGCAGCCTCGTATCCTGCTCTGTCCCTTGCTGCCCATACCATACCAGGAGCTCCTGACGCCACCTGCCCCTCCCCCACACCCCTAAACCAGGATGTGGAAAGGAAGGTTGATCAGTAAGATCTCTAGAATTCTCAGGAACACTCTCAAGTCAACGGAGCCGGCTACAGAACGCCAACAGGGAAATCGCCTGAGGGTAAAAGCTCTCACTCACCCCCAAGGCTCTTGGGAGGTTAGCCCTTTTTCCAGAGCTCCACAAAATTTGGAGGAATGACCAAATTTTTTAAGATTTTATGTATTTATTTAAGAGAGAGCGAGTGCACTAGGGGTGGGGGGGTTGGGGGCAGAGGGAGAGGAAGAAGCAGATTCCCGGTTGAGCGGGGAAGGTGGGGCCCTCCCTCCCCAGTGCAAGGCTCCATCCCAGGACCTTGAGATCGTGACCTGAGCCGAGGGCAGATGCTTAACGGACTGAGCCACCCAGGCGTCCCTAGAAATGTTCTTAACAACGTGGGATGAAAACTGGACCGGGATATTTCACACAAAGAGAAGGCAGGCTGCAGCTTTGCCAACAGAGTCTGTGCAGAAGCCCACAGCAGCTCTCTGCTGTGTTGTCCGTGCCAAGTCACCCGGCACTGAAAAGTGGCTGTGGCCTCACGCCCTCCCCGCCCCCACCCCACCCCCAACCTGAAACCGTATCTCAGAAGGGGAGACATAAAAGCAATCAGGTAAAGAGTAAGTATATCCTGCAGGATTCACCACACTCTGAGACTCGGAGAGAGAGAGGAACAGAAGGCTGGAACAGCAGACATGCAGAAATAAGAAAAGGAACGAAGGAACGTAGAAACATCAGTACCGATGATGGAAGAAGAAACCTGTCTGGAGAAAAAACCAACAACAGCAAACAATGAACCAAAGGAACAGACTAAATTCAGATTCCCTTAATGTTCCATGCTGTGACAGACACAGGTGGCTTCTCCAGCGCCGCTCGGACAGGCCGTGTTGGCTGCTAACAGCGTCTAGCTGCCTCCTTGCCCAGGACGGTACGCAGCCTCCGCGATGGGCAGGGCAGCTGGAAGCCAGCGACTGTCTGGTGACCAAAGGCTGTTGTGAGGCGGGACTACCCTTGTGGTGTGGTCCGGGCTCCAGCGTGCTAACCTGTGGGGCCCACACCTTTGCGAATGACTTTGTTGGGCGATGCCAGAGGAATGTAGGAAAGCGACTGTTCCTACCAGTTGGGAGTCATGGGTCATCTATTTTTTGATGAGCACAGAAAGTCTTATTCTTCCTGCATTATTTCTCTACCCAAGAAGAAATATTTCGAAGCCTCTGATGCAGCTGGGAAGGGAGGCATGTCTGCCCAGGCTCTGGGTCTCCTGGAGGCTTTTCCTGGGCCTGGCGTCTGAGCCCAGCATCAGCAGGCTGTGGGCGGTGAGCAGGTGTAACTGGTTCTCCGGGCAACAACAGGAATGAGGTCACCAGCAAGCCGTCCTTCCTGTGTGTTTAAATGACACAAGCCCAGAATTGCTGCATGCTTTTCTCCTGGGGTGATGAGTAGGGAACACACCTGGGGCCGGTCTGACTCTCGGCAATGCCATTTTCTGTTTCCAGATACTTCCCTCAGCCCTGTGTGTGAAGCTCCTTTGTCGGGAAGGTCTTCTCTTCTGGGAGTCAGAGCCCCCATCCCCCAGCACAGAGCACTACTGGGGCCACCCCAGACACAGCCCATGGCAGCTGGGTCACCCCTGTTCCCTGGCTAAGGAGATCATCTGAGGTAGTTAAGGAGAAAGGCCTGTGACACTGTGCAGTGGTTTCTCCTGGACAACTGGTCTACCCCACGGTACCTGGCCTGCTTTTGTGTGTGGCTCACAGGTGACAGCACCTCAGTGAGCCTTAGGGGTTTAGGGGTTTCTCTGCATCGTGCCTCGCCCTGCCTCACACTTGGAGGAAACTCTTCTTCCTCCTGCCATCTGAAATTCCAGGTAGACCCTATACCTTTCTGTTTAAGACTTCTCCGGAGAAACAATAGGAGATAGGTAGATAGACAGACAGACACAAGGAGATTTGTTGGCAACGATGGAGGCTAGGAAGTCTCATCAGCTGCTGTCTTTGAGCTGCAGGCTCAAACCCAAAGGCCTGAGAACCAGGACGGCCAATGGTGAAAGTCTCAGTCCAAGCCGAGAGCCCCAGGAGCCAGCGGGGGCAGGAGGCATGTCCCGGCCCAAGGCTAAGGAACGAAGAACCAGGAGTGTCAGTGTCCCTGGGCAGAAGAAGATGGACGTCCCAGTTCAAGCACTGAGCAAATCATGTTCCCTCTTGCCTTTTTATTCTCCTCAGGCCCTCAGAGGAGCAGAGGACACCCACCCACCCTCAGGAGGGCCAGTCTTCTTTCCTCAGTCTACTGATTCGAACGCTAATCTCTTCTGGAAACACCCTCCCAGACCACCCAGAAATTCATGTTTTCCAGCTACCTGGGCATCCCTTGGCCTGGTCAAGTTGGTACACAAAGTTCGCCATCGCCCCTTCCTGGAGGTTTTCTCGAGAATACAGATGCTGCTCAGAAAGTTCCAGCAGCCGAAGTTTAGCCACTTAATGTTTTGGTGAAGGGCCATGGTAGTTTGCTTAAAGCCTAAGCTGGAGGAGAACACAAGCCTGGGCTGGGGACTGCCTGGCGAAGGAAAGGAATGACAGAACCCCAGGTGGTCAGACTGAAGATGCATTTTACATGCTTTGCACTTTGGCTCTGGGCACGTCCAGCTGTGGGCCAGATGCGGGAGAGAAGGTCAGCAGGAAGACGAGCCTGTGAGAAGCCTGCCCCTATGCACCTCCTCCTGGGCACGCACACCTTAGCCTGGCTTCACTGCTGCCGTGGGGAGCCCTGGTGAGCTCTGGGGGCGATCAGGAAGCCAACCCCACCTCTCCAGCCCGTCCAGTTACAAAGGAGGAAGCACCAGGAGCACGGCCAACGTGGCTTACTGCCCGGAGACCCCGCCTCGCCTCTGAAGACCAGTCTTATGGGTCGGGTTTGTTATCACGTTTGGCTCCTGGATTGTATTTTTAAGACGTTTGAAGTCCTTTGATGAGCTGGTGTTTATACTTCATGTTCTTTCTTGCCAAGTGAGTACTTATTATTATCTAGAATTACAAAAGCATTTGGTGTTTTCCAAGCGTAGGCAGCTAGCTTCAGAATCCAAGAATATCTTGCATAGAGGCGTCCAAAAAAGTATGTATATAAATTGGATTTCAGACAATTTGGTAATATTTGAAATTCACTAGAGAAGCGACCAAAAGGAAGCTTGGGTGCTTTTTTTTTTTTTTGGTGATTGGTGGCAAAATGAAATAATCACATTCTGTAAGGCGCGTAATCGCCTCTCTACTAGACCCAAAGTGTTGTCAATTGAGGTCTGGGTTGATGTTTTTGGAGTCGGGCCACTGACATCAATGTTTCCTTGCCTTGTGCTCCCTACATAGTTCTGGCTTTTCTCTTCATCCTTCTGCCTCAGCCACTTTTGTTCTAATTGCACTGTGACTCACGTCACAAGTCAAGTGCATTGAAAGCCAGACCAAGACGTTCAAGGATAGTCCCAAGAACCCAGGCTGGCAGTCACCACAGCTCTAGGGGAAGTCATCCGTTTCCTGGACCGGTCCAACTGGCAAAGGGTGATTACAGTCCGAGATGCTTGTTAAAGCCACAGGTGCAATGAGAACAGGTCGGGCTGCCCGTTTGTTTCCAGCCCGCGACGAATGAAACAACTCCCGTCCCCAGCCCCATCCCACAGCACTGGTGGAAACTACTTCCCAGCACATCTTTGCAACTTGGCCTTGAACGCAAGCCCCCACTGCCTGGAGGCAGGAGCATGGGGCAGGGTCTTCACACTTGGCTCCAGGTTCTTCCTAAGCCTGGGGATCTTGGGATTCTAGATTCTATAGGAAGGGAGAGCCACGGGAGCCAGGGTCCTGAAGGACTTGCCAAGGGAAGAAGCAGTGACCCATAGGGTCAGTCACGGTTTTAAGGTGCGAGGCAGGTGGCTCATTTAGATGAAATGTAGTCACCTTCTGTCTTCTCTAAGAGGGAGCAGTCACAGCTCTGGCTTAACAGGGACCCCAGAGGCCCCTAGGAACAAAGGACACTCAGCCCGCAGACCTGGTTTAGAGGCTGCTTGTGCAAGCTCCCAGGGTAGGGCCACCCCTGTGACTCTTGGCCCAGCCCTCCTGCAGCCCCGCAGTCCCCAGTAGCCTGCACTCTGGCGTGAGGCAGGTGGCTGTCAAGGGGCTGCTTTTCTCCACGATTCAGGAGGCCTGGAATCTAAAAGTGGGTCTTCCTCTTTGTTATACACACAAGGGTGCACACCCGCGTGTGCATGGGAACAAGAGGGTTAGTGTCCACAGAGGACAGAACAGGTCTCCCAACCCAAGCCTTCTCCAGAATCTTCCTAAACTGAAACTCTGTTCCCATTCGGCAATAGTCCACCATCCCTTGTCCCCCTGCCCCCTCTGTTTAACACCGGTGGGAGCAGGGCAGTGCCAGCGGCTTAGGTCCATGTCACCCCACCAGCAAAGAAAGAAGCGCAGACCAGATGGTGACGCAGACCCGTGTAGGCCTCTGTGACGGGAGGCAGAGATTGGGAAGGGAACAGCATAGACAAGTCCTTCTGTTCTGCTTGGCTTCGTGTTGGCAGGCAGAGAGGAAGAGGAGATGTGCACTGGGGGGCAGGCTCTGGAGAGAGGCGATGGGATGAGGGCTGAGCTCATCTTGCAGCTTTGTGCCTTCTTAGGATGCAGAGATATATTTGCTCAGTGCCCTGCCTGGGAAGCCGGCTGGGTATAGCGTCTCAGTTGCCTGGATGGGACCTTTTGGGGAAAAGCTAAAACAAAAGCCAAGGGACAGCAGAGTGCCGTCCCTCATCTGACCACGGCTCCCAGGATGCTGTGTTGAGAAGAGCTCTGAGTCTCTGTCTTAACTTTCGGGTTTCGCCAAGGCTATCAGGAGGCCCAGGAGGTCCTCAGACGGCCGGCTGTCTCATGAAGACCTGAGGAAGCTCGTGAGGAGGCTCGTGAGGAGGCTGTGTTCATCTTTCCTCATCCTCACCACGCACGTGATGCTGGTCACAAGAGTGCTGTTTCGGGGGCATTCAGGTCCCCTTTCTCCAAGAGCATGGTGACATCTGGGCCGGGAGGCAGTGGAGGGCAGAGACTGGCAGGCTGAGCCGGCCGTGAGATGGGGGCCTCCTCTCATGAAGTACTGGTCGGTTGGGGCAGCGGATTCGATCACTGGCTGGGGACAGGAGCATAGAGAATGCTGTGTTCTCTCTTTCCGGAGAGAGCCGGGGCTGAAGCCCAGCATGGCGGGGTGAGGGGGTGGGCGGGGAGGTGGTGGGTGACGACTCTGGCATGTGACCAGGTGGCTGCCGGCGACCTTACACAGAACCCAGGGGATACTGTTTGGGATTAAATACACTGAAGCCTTTATAGCACTCAGGGCAGGGCTGATATGTATTAGGTGCTCAGTGAATGTTAAATCATTTTTGATTTCTCTTTTTTATTTTATTACTTTTTATTTATTTATTTTTTAAGGATTTTATTTATTTTTATTTGAGAGAGAGAGAGTGCGTGAGAAAGAGCATGAGTGGGGGGAGGGAGAGGGAGAAGCAGATTCCCTGCTGAGCAGGGAGCCTGGTGCAGGGCTCCGTCCCAGGACCCCAGAATCATGACGGAGCCGAAGGCGGACACTTAACCAACTGAGCCACCCAGGTACCTTGCCTTCTCTCTCTCTCTCTCTCTCTTTTTTTTTTAAGAATGTGATAAAATATATATAACATGAAACTGACCCTTTTAACCATTTTTAAGAATATAGTCCAATGGCCTTAAGGACCTCCACGCTGATGAGGAGCCGTCACCACTGTCCTTCTCTGGAATGTTCCTAAACTGAAACTCTGGCCCCGTCCAGCGGTAACTCCCCATTTCCCATCCCAGCCCTGCCAGCCTTCGATGTCCTTTCTGCCTCTGTGGTTTCGGCGGCTCTAGGTGCCCCTTGTAAGCGGGATCACACAGTATCTGCCCTTTCGGGACTGGCTTCTTCCGGCGACCACCGAGTCCTCCTCCGTGCTGCTCCGCGCTCCAGCGCGTGTCAGCCCGTCCTGTCTCCGTAAGGCTGTGGCGTGTTCCTTCCTACATAGGGATCGAGTTTGGTTCCTCCGTGCATCCCTCAGCGGGCGACCGGGCTGTTTCCACCTCGTGGCTGTTGTGAACAGCGCTGCTACGAACCTGCGCGGACAAAAAAGGATCTTCTCCAGTCCCTGTTTTCCACGCTTTTGTGTCTATACCCAGAAGGGGGTCTTCTCTCTTGAAACTCACCTGCGGCACATTTGACTTTCGAGAACGTTAACGGACACGATGGAAGTAGCCGTCTGCCCACTGGGGTCCGGTTCCTGCGCGGGTCCTCACTCTCCCCCAAAGACACCTTTCATCTCCCTCGGCCACTAGAACATTCACGAATCAGCCTAAACCCCTCACCTGGCCAGGCTTCCCCCGTGCCGGGGCCACAGTGGCGGCTTTCCTTCCAGCCTGCATCCTGGCCATCTGTCCTGGTTCCTGCAGATCCGCCTTTCCAATCAGCCCCAGACTCATCCGGCTACGAGGCCGTGGGACCCCATCACTTCCCACTGCCCGCGGGGCACAGGCTGAGCTCGGGAGCGGTGCCCCACTGTGCCTCCCCGCCTCTCACCATTCACACCATGGTTACTCATAGTTTCACCGCATCTGTGGCTTCTCTGCTGTCCCCTCCGAATGCCATCCACCCGCCACCCCCAAACTCATGCCTCCAAGTTCACCGATCTCTCCTGTGAGACTCAGGTGGAGAACGCGCTCCTCTAGAAAGCTTCATTCTGTGGCTGGACACACAGAGACCTCAGATGAACAGCATCGCCCGCCCTGTCTTTCCTGGCAAAATGCACTCACCATCTTAATACTGTCTTAGAGGCTGTCGTGCCTGTGCAGGGCGTGGACTCGGGGGAGTCCCGCTGGGCAGCTGTCCCTCCTCAGGTGGACAGTTCCGTATCCTTGGAAGAGGTTAACAGAAACACGGAGAAGTCGGTAAAGGACACTGCGTGATCAGAAGCTGGCCGTGGGATCTAGCGGGGTGGCCATGGCCCTTGAAGGCGTCACTGTAGAAATCTACAGGCGTGGCTCTGTGCGCAGATCTCTGTGCATGGACCTCGCTCCACAGGAGTCTTTGGGCTTTCTCGGGGAGCCATGAACAGCACCGGCTCCCTGACAAGTCCCCTGGCTGCCAGGGCCTGGGGTGGGAGCCGGAGCAGGGCGGCTCATCCTGGAAACAGTGCTTGTGCCATCTGGGTTGTGACACTTACATATTAAGAACTCCATTTCTCGGTGTCCTCGATCTGGTGGGTTAGACCTCTGCTGTGGGCTGCTTGCCCTACATGCAAGCACATTCTCCCTTGTTCTCTGCAGTATTTCATGCTTAACCACTGCCCTTTGCAAGGAAGGGGATTGCCGGGGTGAGGCGGTGAGAGTCAGATGGTTGATTTCAGCAGCGGTGATTTCGCCTCTCTCTGTCACGCCAGCTTCGCGATCAGCCCCGCGTCTGTGCTCGACCCCGTATCTGGGGGCTGCTTTAAAATCGTCGGAGGAGAGGGGCTCCGAACGCAGCTGCCTTGGCTTTAAACCAAGATCAACCTAACGTTTGAGGGTCTGTGCTGTCGACGGGGAAGCCCAAGCCATTGTGACATGGATTGAGCTGTTTAACCTCAGGGTCGCGGGCAGTCCGTGTCTGGCAGACAATTTTTCTGTCTTCCGATTGTTAAATAAAAATAGTGCCCCAAAACCCTGTGCGAGGAGCACAGACTTTCCTTTCCTTTCATACCTGCTAGCTGAGGCCGGGACAGAGGGGGACAGAGCTCCCTGAGAATGGGCCTCCCCCTGCACCAGCCAGCCTGCTGTGGTCCCGCAGGCGGGCTCTCGCTTCGTTCCAAGTCTGTCCTAACCGGGAGTCCATCCGCAACGTGCATCAATCCCTAACCTGTGGCGTAGCACAGGGAAGACACCTCCCACTCATTTCTCACACTTCTCCCCTCCGTTCTTTCTTCTGCCTGGTCTCTGCCCTCGGGAAGGTCACGGGTAGATGGGGACAGTGGGCAAGTAAATAGATTGTTACAGGGCAAAAGGCCAAGTCAATGCAGGGAAGTGGAGGGCACCAGGAGAGCCAGGTGAAGTCTCCTCGCCCAGCCCACAGGAGGGGAGCTCCAGGCATTCTAAAGGAGAATTTAGGGGGTGGGGAGCACAGTGGGGAATGTTTCTTAACTCCTGGTGTTTCCTTCCATGTAGAGGGAGTTCTGCCAGCATAATACTTCTGGTCTCTGTCTGCCATGTCTGCTCCTAGAGGAAGCAGGATTACTTCGATTTGGAAAGAGAAACTGGGATTGCAGAGTCCCGATGGCCTCCTCTCTCCTCGGAGGGCCGGCCTGCCTGCAGACGGTGCAGCGCCCCCCCCCCCCAACCAGGACCCCCAGGGGGAGGTCTGCCAGGACACAGCGCAGCCTGTGACTGGGTGGACAGTGTACTCGAACTCAGGGCTGGTACGAGGAAGCCACTTGTTTGCAGAGACTGTCAGCCACTTCTCCGAGACCGATCCTGTCACTGATACATGGGGTATTCTTTTCTCTCCATCTGCTGGCGTCTTCATTGGATTTCTCAAGGGCTCAGAACTTGGACAGAAAGGAAGGGTGCTATTTTGGGGCTTTATGGAACTCCAATAGAAACAGTCAGCTCAGCCTCAAGCCCTGATAATGAAAAGGAAAAAGGAGATTGGGAGTGGGTTCTCTATCCAACGTGGCAGCCCCTGACGTGTGTCGGGTGAGTGCATGGACAAGAGAAAACACAGATGCTCAGAGTGGGAAGAAGCAAAAGTATTCAGAGACTGATCAGCACTGAAGTTGCTGGAACATCATGACTGAGGACAGAATGATGGGGAAAAGGCTTGAGAAATCACCAGGTCAGATCACACAGGCTTTGTAGGCTTAGGAACAGAGTTTGAATTTTATTCTAAGGGCGATGGGAAGTCCGTGAAAGATGTACGCAGGGCAAAGGTATGGTCTTCCTTATGCCTCTCTATATCATTCTTTTTAAGTCTTCCAAGAATGGGGGCCGGACAATGAGAATAGAAGATCTGGGGACACACCCTAAGTTCTGTCCGGGTGTGTAGACGGATGTGGGTGCGATTCACAGAGTCGTCAAGGCTGGCAGGCGAAGGGGGAGGTAATTAAATTTCAGATGTCCCCAGACTGCTCAGTCAGTTGCTGGTTGGATGTGGCCTCTGGTGCTCTGAGGGTCTTGTGGAACCTCAACACTTCAGGATGCGTGTGGAAGGACATCCATGCAAAGGAGACACAAGAACAGACCTCTCGCTCGTCCATATCATCCTACCTGGATGATTGTTGACTAGAAAACAAGAGCAAAGCACTTTTTTTTTTTTTTAATTATTATCATTTAGCAGGGTTTGGGGCTGAATGATTCAACCTCCTTTTGAAAATCTTGCATTGAGAGCCTCACATTATAAAGAATGATTGCCAGATTTTGTTTGGAGGAGATTTCCCAACTTCCAGGATTTTTTCTTCTTTGTACAATAACTAGTTGCCAATCATTTTCCCGTCGAGGGCAAAGAATGCAGAAGACTTTTATTCATTACAATGGCTGTCTTTCGAAAAGGTCCCTGTAATTAATGTTTATATGGGGCGCATAGCTTTTTCAAAGACACCCATCCCTTCCTGAGACACGCAGCTGTGTTTCAGAGCCCGATTTTTCACCCAGCTAAAGGTTCCTGCAGGGATCCACTATTCATCTCAGCCTCTGCCTCTCCGTGGTCGTCTTAATGGAGCCACTTCCCTGCACAGCAACTGCCGGCTGGATCCCATTCATCGCCATGAAAGGGGCTGCTGATATTTAAAGTTCGGCGCAGGAAGGTTGCATAATGAGACCTGGGGAAAATCACATAATCTCCTTTTACAGCATTTCCTTCCTCTGTTCTGCTGATAGAATCAAACAATTCAGAGCTCCATCTGCCCTGTAACAGGTCCAGGTTGCCTGATGTGGTTTTGAAGTTATTTGTTTCCTTTGTTTCAGGGCACCTCTGGTGGGATCGCCTCCCCTCCTCGATGTGCTCAGACCGTGCCGCGTGAGCCTTGTGCTTGCCATTCCAGAAGCAACAGAATGAGCCCGCATTGGAGGACAATGTCACTCTGCCCCAGCAGTCAGTACCGAGGGCTGGGGAGGAAAGTCAGGCTCTGGAGGAGAGTCCATTTTCATGTAAAGGAACAATTTTCCAAGTTAATATAAAAACACACAGGTTCTAAAGAGAACAAGGGGGCACCTGGGTGGCTCAGTGGGTTAAGCCTCTGCCTTGGGCTCAGGTTATGATCTCAGGGTCCTGGGATCGAGCCCCGCATCGGGCTCTCTGCTTGGCATGGAGCCTGCTTCCCCCTGCCCTCTCTGCCTACTTGTGATCTCTGTCTGTCCAATAAATAAATAAAATCTTTTTAAAAAGAGAGAGAGAAAGACTAACAAGAAGCTAAATGCAGATCTGTCTGTAACGGGCTGACATGCTCCCGAGTATCCACTAGTCTTTGTCCCTCCGCGGGCCTCTGAGTGACACCAGGAATCCTTGAGGCTACATACGTCCTGGGCCGAGAAGTTCCTGCGAGGATCTCCCTCCGGCATGTAGGTGGGAGGGGTCACCTCCTATAGCCCCGCCAGGTTGTGGCCTCCCAGGTTCCCACTTTGCCTCTCCCCTTTCCTCCAGCTTCCGGTTCCGGGGCTGGCAATTTTTTTTTCTGTAAAGTGCTATGTCTTACCTGTTCAGGCTGTAAGAACAAAATGCCACAGACTGGGTGGCTTGTAAACAACGGACATTTCTTTGTTTCTTAAGATTTATTTATGTATATTTAGAGAGAAAGAGAGAGAGAGAGAGAAAGCGGGGAGGGGGCAGAGGGAGCAAAGAGAGAGAGAGAGAAAATCTCAAGCAGACTCTGCATTCAGTGGAGAGCCTGACATGGGACTCGATCCCACAACCCATAAGATCATGACTGAGCCAAAATCAGGCGTTGGACAGTTAACTGAGTCACCCAGGTGCCCCACGACGTTTATTTCCTACAGGTGACTGGGAAGTCCAAGGTCAAGGTATGGCAGATTCAGTGTTTGGCGGGGACTCAGTTCCTAGACAGTGCCTTCTAGATATAACCTCACATGGCAGAAGTGGGGGAGGGAGCTCTGTGGGGCTTCCTTTATAAGGACAGGAACCCCAGGCACGAAGGCCCCGCCCTCATGACCTCATCACCTGGCAAAGACCCTGCTACCTCATATCATCTCATTGGATGTTAGGTTTCAACAAGTAAATTTTGAAGGCACAGAAACATTCAGACCAATTGCAGGCAGGATGGTAAATATGTTAGGCCCCGTGGAACGCACAATCTCTTTTACTACTATTCAACTCCGTCAAGTCACATGAAAGCAGCCACAGGCAGCGTGTAAAGGGTGACTATAATCCAGCAAAACTATTTATGGACATCAAAATTTGAATTTCAAATAATTTTCACATGTCACAAAATAGTAGACTTCTTTTGATTAAAAACATTTTTTAAAGGTTAAAAAAAATAAGAGGGTCCATGTGTTGTACAAAAAGAGGTAGTAGTAGAACAGATTTAGCCCATGGGCCATAGTTAGCTGACCCTGCTCTGGTTTTTGGCTTTCATGCTAATCTTCCTCCTGGCCACTAGGGGCGCACAACTTCCTCCTTTCACTCATGAAAATCCCTTCTCTACAAAGGCAGGGATGAGATTAATTATCTGATTGACTATCTGATTGCAGTGGAAAGGTGGAAGGATCATTCTTCTTTCTTTCTTTCTTTCTTTTCTTTTCTTTTTTTTTAAAGATTTACTTATTTATTTTAGGGGGACGGGCCAGGGAAGAGGAAGAGAGATGGTCTCAAGCAGGCTCCACCGTGAGCACGGACCCTGATGGGGGGCTGGATCTCACAACCCTGAGATCATGACCTGAGCCAGAACCAAGGGTCCTGTCACTTAACCAACTGAGCCACCCAGTTGCCCCTCTATTTTTTTTTATTCTCATTTATTCTACTGTTGTTTTTCCTCCTTGCTCTGCCATTCTGCCCACCCCAATTAAGGTTTTATCCTCTCCCATTTTGCCTTCTCTGATGTGCTTTCTAAATCCTCTTCCAAGGTGTTCTCCCCACATCTCACAGTTTGGGCTTCCCTCATGTCTTAGTCTGGGCACATGCAGACGGGACAGACAATGACACAAGTGTCTTAGGTTTGCCACCAAATGAGGAAAAAGAGGATGCTTGGGGGAGGTTTTCAGAAGCCTAAATATCTATTTTAAAGGAGCCTTCTTTATTCTGAGAGAATGGCTTTTATGTTTTGTGGAATTAAAATTTCTGGCCTTTTTTGAAGAGCTGGTAACTGTAGACCATTATGTTTCACAAAGTTGAATTCTTGACATTGTTGACAGGGCTCCTGCATATCTTCCATGCATCTGCTCTATGTCTAATATTGGAACCTCATTTCTCACCATGCCTAGGATGCTTAGTTTAATGTGTCAACTTAACTGGGCCACCGGGTGTCCAGATATTTGGTGAAACATTATTCTGGGTGTTTCTGTGAGAGTGTTTTGGATGAGATTAACACTGAATTGTTCAAGACAGATTGCTTGCCCTCCCTGGTGTGGTGGACCTAATCTAATCAGTTCACAGTTTGAATAGAACAACAGGCTGACCTCCCTAGAGCAGGGAGACTTCCTCCTGCCTGACAGCTTTTAGAATGGGACATCAGATTTTCTCCTGTCTTTGGACTCAAACTACAACATCTACTCATCCTGGGTGTCGAGTCTGCTAGAGGTGAGACTGGGGTATGCTGCTGGCTCTCTTGGGTCTCCAACTTGCCAACTCATGGGCACATCTTAGGACTTGCCTGCCTTTGTAAACATGAACATATTTCTTAGAGGTTATACACAGCCTTTGTATATATACATATACATCCTATTGGTTCTGTTTCTCTGGAGAAATAATGCAATCCTTTTTCATTCTAATTATCTGCAGCCACAAATACCTTTCAGTTCTTTGAAAGCACTAAGTCCCTTATGTCCTGGCTAAAGGCTGCTTCACCTCAAGTCTCAGCCTAATCATCCCCTCCTTAAGCAAGCCTGCCCCCACTGGGTCCCCTCTACCCCCACTATCTGGACTAAGTCCCTCTAAACTTCACTCTGAATACTTACTATAACTGTAATTTAAATGTGTATTGGTGAATTGACTTATGTACTTATTTGATACCTGTGTCCCTTCCAGGACAATATGCTTCCTGAGGGCAGAGATCACAGCTGTCTTTTCACCACTGTGGTCCCAGCATGTGGCACAGGGCCACGCAGGGGGTGGGAGGAGCCCCTGTGCTTCTGGCTGGTGTTGACCAGAAATGATTATGTTCTGCAGAAGATGACAAAAATGTCAGGGCAAGGTGAAAAAATAAATTGCCTGCCCGCTTTAGTTTGTGTCAAGAGCTGTCAGTCCTGAAGAGAAAGGTGCTTGTTCTTCTATTAGTTAGGAAAATCACTATTTCCTTCTGTCCTGGCTAAGAAAAAACTCCATCGAATTAAGGCAACAAGGTGTTTTCTAGTTCGGTAATTTTTCTTGTAGTTTTTTGTTGTTGTTGTTGTTTTTGTTTTTTTTATTTTTTTAAGATTTTATTTATTCACTTGACAGAGAGAGATCACAAGTAGATGGAGAGGCAGGCAGAGAGAGAGAGAGGGAAGCAGGCTCCCCACCGGACAGAGAGCCCGACGCGGGACTCGATCCCAGGACCCCGAGATCATGACCTGAGCTGAAGGCAGCGGCTTAGCCCACTGAGCCACCCAGGCACCCCTTGTTTTGTTTTTTTTACATGTATGTCTAGCTTGGGGCGCCTGGGTGGCTCAGTCAGTTAAGTGTGTGTCTAGCTGGATGATAATCAGTGGCTAGGATGAAATCCTAATTGTCATCTCTTCACTGTTTTCATCTTCCACTTTCCATAACGACTTCCATGTGAAGATATACACCATTCATAACTTGTGCTTTTAAGTGGAAATGTAGGGACTGTAGCTCCTTGGTATACCTCATTCCTTTCTCTTAGTGGAGACTTCCTATTAAGCCAGGTTGTCCCTAGGCTCTGAGGCCTCCTGGATACGGGGAAGAGTGAGACCCAGCTCACTGATGCTGGGTTCCTGGTTCCCGTGGGTGGTCCAGCCACACCACTGCTCTGAAAGGTCCTGCACTTTCCCTCCTTCTTCCATCTCTTCTGCCTCCTGCCTCCCTCTGTCCTCTCCCATCTCTTCTGCCTCCTGCCTCCCTCTGTCCTCTCCCTCTGCCTCCCTCCTCCCTCTGTCCTCTCCCTCTGGCCTGTTTCTGTCGGTGGTTTGGAGTGGGCTCTTTCTTTTATTCCTTTATCGTGTCCTGTGTTCTAGTTACAGTCTGCCAAAGGACATAACATGAAATCAGCTGAAGAGAAGGGTTTCAAAATAGCAGTGAAGATGCTGGTGATGTAGGAGGTCTTCAACTCATGACTGGCTAGCAGATGTGTTCTGAGAGCCTTCTCTGAAGTCTGTGCTATCATAATTGAATGGGAGTTGGAGAGTTTAGGATTATCTGTGTGTTCCTGACTTAATGTGCACTGGAAATATGTCACACGCAGTGCAGAAGGTAGTGTTGGAGCTGGACAGTCAGCACTAAAGAGAAAGGGAAGGAAAGAAGGTCAGTTAGGGAACGTGGTGTTGTGTGTGGGGTACTGAGTGCCCACGCTGAGAGATGAGACTCATGAGACTCAGTCCTGTGTAGCTTCCCTCTGCAACCTGCCTGGAATGCTGTTTGCCCAGATACCTGCACAGCCAGCTGCCTCGCCTTCTTCAAGTCTCTTTGCAAATGTCATTTTGTCAACAAAGCCTCCTTGTCTGTGATATTCTGCATTTTGTGTCTCCCCCAGAATCCCTATGTTGGATCCCTAGAATGTGGAGGTGGGGTCTTTGCGAGGTGATCAGATCATGAGGGTGACGTCCTCAGGAGTGGGATTAGTGCCCTTAGAGGTCTTCCCACGATTCCTACCATGTGGGGACACAGAGAGAAGATGGCCATCCAAGAACATGAAAGCGTGCTCTCACCACACACGGAATCTGCCAATGACTTTATCCTGGACTTCCCAGCCTCCAGACCTGTGAGAAACTTCTGTTACTTAGAAGCCACCCAGTCTGCAACATTCTGTCATAGCAGCTTGAACAGACACACTCTCCATGCTCTTAATGCTATTTCAAATGGCAACACTTCGCCCCTCTAGAACATTCCTTGCCTTACACTCTCAAATCCCCTGTGACCTTCCCAGTGTTTTCTTTTCATAGCATTTGTCATCTTCCAATATACCATCTAACATGCTTATTTATTTTGTACCTTAGTTATGTTTACTTCCAGAACCTGTGCTCTATGAGGGCTCATATGTTTTCTTGGTTGGTTTATCCAAAGTACGTAGAAAGATGTCTGCATATGGTAGATGGTCACCGAATCTGTGTTGAACACACACATGGTCACATAATTTTAGTGAATTTACTTTTGTTTACTTTTTTAAAAAAAGATCTATTTATTTTAGAGAAAGAGTGGGGGGAGGGGCAGAGGGAGAGAGACTCTCAGGCAGGCTTTTCCCTGAGCGTGGAGCCCTATATGGGCCCCACTGTGGGGCTTGATCTCACGACCCTGGGGTCATGACCTGAGCTGAAATCAAGAGTGGGAGGCCTAAGGGCCTACGCCACCCAGGCACCCCTACTTTTGTTTACCTTTAGAGTTATCCTGTCACTGAAATTGATGAATAATTTACCTACCAGCATCTGTTAGTCGGTGCTCATTCATTTCATCTCCTGGTTTTTAAGTGACTGAGAGGCAATCACCGAGGTGGTAATTTTATTGCTAATGGAAATGCTAAATTTGCCTCCAAGCAGCCAGTGTGTACTCTTTCTGGATGTTTACAGTTCAGACCTCAAGTGCTAATGACAGGGGAGGACTGGGGAGGAAGGCCAAGGACGGGACTTGCCCGGCTCAAGTTGAGCTGGAGGAAGGGTCCGGGGGCAGGGCCCCACAGGCAGAGGTGCAGCGGGGAAGACACAGAGCTGGTCAGAAAAGCAGCCTCATTACTGAGGGGGGCAGGGTTGGGGGGCGTGGAGGCTGAGAACCTTGAAAATCAAGCAGAAGAGTTCTGGCTCTTTGTGGCAAGTGGCAAAGAGAGAAGACAGGGATGAAAGCTCGTGGGAGAAGAGTCACGTGGCCTCTCTGTCGAGGCCGGCCTGGAAACTGGGGTCAGAGAAAGTCTGAGAAACCAGCTGCATGGTCATCCCCCATAAGCAAGTGAGGGTCTGAGCAAAGTGCTGGTCAAGGGTGATCTGAAAGAGATTTTGAAAGTAACAACAGAAGTTTTTCTAAATTTTTATTATGAAAAATTTCAAACAGAGAAATATGTAAGATGCTGTTTATCACTCTACATACATATGTATATAGACACACAGCCTCAATTTAACCACTGAAACAACAATTTTAATTGGATTTTATTTAGCTTACTGAGAACCAAAAAATAGTGGGTTACAGTAAATAGATTATAGATACAGAAGAAGAATTTTCCAGTTGTTACAGCAGGACTTCAGATTCAACATGTGATTATATTTTCTCATTAGAGTTTTAAATTCTTTTTTTTTAAAACGATTTTATTTATTTATTTGACAGAGATCACAAGTAGGCAGAGAGGCAGGCAGAGAGAGAGAGGGGGAAGCAGGCTCCCTGCTGAGCAGAGAGCCCGATGTGGGGCTCCATCCCAGGACCCTGGGATCATGACCTGAGCCTAAAGGCAGAGGCTTAACCCACTGAGCCACCTCATTAGAGTTTTAATAGGGAAGACTCTGATACCATTTGTAGTATACTTAGTCCTTTACTATGAACCTCCAGATGAAGTCACGTTTCATGAAATCAGCGAGGAAGGTAATGTGAGGCTCTTTGGCCTAGTGCATCTGTATTTGTAATCTTTTGCCAGCAAAATGTTTTTTAAACGTTCGCATTAGGTGGGTCGAGATGAAAAATATTGTTTTGTTCCTCTCTAAAGAAAATAAGAGCTTGTGTGGTTAAGATTTTATGCCAAATGTTTTCTGAGGACGAAGGGTTCATTCATGCTTTACCAATTGAGCCTCTCATGTGAAAAAAAGAAAAGTAAAAGCGTGAAGAATAAAGGTGAAATTATTGGGGAGAGAATGATACTCACTGGCCTGCCTTGTGCCGGTCTTCCTCAACTTACGTTGAGGCTGAGACCTCATAAACCCATCAGAGGTCAAAACCAGTGTCTGGGGACAATGCATTTCCCACATCTGGTCCACCAGGCATCACAGCTTACATAGCCTGGCCTGCTGTAACCATGCCCACAACACATCCCAGAGGATGGGATCCTCTGGAAGGTGGGTCAGTCACCATGCACAAAGCCTATTTGATCATCAGGGGTTGACTGTCTCGCATCATGTGTTCAGGACGGCTCTGAAAGTGACAGAATGGTGATGGGTAGAGAAGGTTGTCAGGTTGTGATCGCTGGTTGCCTGGGCTGTGGCTCACTGCCCAGCGTCCAAGGACGCTGGACCGACCACACATCGCTGGCCAGGGACAAGGTCCAACATCAAAATCCCAAGCACAGTTTCTACTGAATGGTTGCAGTTTTGCAACATCATACAGTAGAAAAATCATAAGTTGGACCATCGTTGAGTTTGGGACTATCTGTAGTATTTTTTAAATTTCCAGTATCCGTCCTCGTTTTAGGTTTTCTTTTTTTAATTATTATTGCTTGTTTTAAGTTGTTTTTATTGCTGCTTTCTTGTTTGTTTGTTTTTCAGTCTGACCCAGAGTTGCTTTCCGTGTCTGTCAGTTCTTAGGCCGGAGAGATGTGCACCATCCATTTCAAATGCCAATTCCGTAAATGCAAGCCGTTCCAGCGTCTGTTTTAAAATCACAGATGCCTTGGAGTCCTGAAGCTTGAGTAGTGTGAGGTGAGGTCCTTTGGATTCCTTATGTGATGAGACTTCCCTAGAGGAGGGTCAAGAAAAATGATCTGACGTTCAGGTGGGAGCTATAGATAGTTCTATCAAAGTGAGGCTCCTCCCAGTGAGGTTCCCACAGCCATCCTTAGGCCTGTGTATGACTCATTCTGAGGGGGTGGGAGTGCCATCTGTGGGATTACAGTGCTTCAGAATAAATTACTGGGGCTTCCCAGCTCATGGAGATATGTGGGACCCGTGTGTCAAACATCCAGTCCACTCTGGAGATACAGGGCATGAGGGAGAAAATGGAGACCCTCTTGGTTAGTTGCTTGGGAAGAAGCACCATCCTTCTCAGTGGTCAACTTTTTATTTGCCTCATGAAGACAGATGCTCTTTTGTTTCTTTCCCATTCTTTTAAAATTCATTTTTACTTGCACAAGTAGGGATGCCTGGATGGTTCAGTTGTTTAAGCATCTGCGTTCAGCTTGGGTCATGATTCCAGGGTCCTGGGATCGAGTACCACATTGGGCTCCTTGCTCAAGGGGAAAGCCTGCTTCTCCCTCTGCCTGCTGCTCCCCCTGCTTGTGCTTTCTCTTTCTTTCTTTCACAAATGGATAAATAAAACTTTTAAAAAATAAAATTCATTTTTACTTGCACAAGTAATACATGAATATATTCTCATTGTAAAGGAAACTTCTATACAGGTTAAAAAAAAAAAAACAATCCTCTTAACTCCCCAATTCCCAACCTATTCTTTGCTCAGAAGTCATCACTGTGATCAATTTGGTATAAATCTGTCCAGACTTTCTTGTTTGCATTTGTATGACTGTATTTACATAGAGAAATGTATAGTCTTCTGTATGTATTGCATAGATGATGTCATGCTTTCTGTAGACTTCCCCACCAGCGGCTTTCAGGGAACCGTATATCTTTGAGGTCTTTCCATGTAAATTCACTTCATTCTCTTTTTACTGCTCCATTATATTCCATGGATATTCCAAACTGTAACCAATCTGCCTAGTGATGGCTATTTACGTTTGTTTCCTTTTTAAAAACATTTTAAACACTGCTATAAGAAATATTCTTTGCTTTTTTTGTGCATACACTTGACTGATGCTCTAGAACAGATAGAAACTGGGAGACACGGGGAAATGAATTGTTGGATGAAAGGCATGGCCATTTCATAAGGATAGACACCGCCAAATTGCCATCCCCAAAAAGTGTTATGAGTATAGCACCAGCACATAAGACAGAATCTATTTCTCCACTGTGGCTGTGGATAATTTTGAATGTTTACCACTCTGTTTTGCCAAAATGTAGTATCTCGCTGCCTATCATAATCTGTATTTCTATGAGAACTGGTGGGGGTTGAGCAAACTTATTGCCCACATCCCCAATCTTTTATTTTTTTCCTCATTTAAGATGCCTTAGATGTTTCTTTCCACAAATGTGTGCGTGCATAATTACAGAAAGATGTGCATGATCTGAAGGGGTTGAAATGGAGATTCAGTCATCTTGGACCTGGCCACCAGCTACAGTACTTATGTTTGGGGTCTGGACTGTGGTGGGACCAGGGGTCCTGCTGTTGACCTAGAATAGAGTTTTGTTTGTTTTTTTTTGTTTGTTTTGTTTTGTTTAACAGCTCAAAGGCCTCACGTTTATTACCAAACCAACCCACTAGTGCAGAGCTATAGTAACAGAAAAATTTTTCGCTGATAAATGGTATCTATTGGCCAGGCAGAAAGGTGTTTACAGGGTGATGGAATAGAACACATGATCCTCAAGTAGCTTAATTAAATACGTGGTGCCAATTAGGTATGTCATCGCGTGATGTGGGACGCCTTAGAGACCCAGCTTGGTTCTCCTCCAGTGCCTCCTCTTGGAGTTGTACCTGATTTTATTACCAGTTTTCATCCGAATCCACTGGGGAATGGGACGATTCTGCTTTTGTTTCTTGGCCAGGAATCGCTTGATCCTGAAAGTCTTATGAGAATACATGGTCAATTAACAGCGCGCAGCACACAGCAGGATGGCAGCCTGTTTTTTTTTTTGTTTGTTTTTTTTAATTTGACAGACGGAAATCACAAGTAGGCAGAGAGACAGGCATGGGGGGTGGGAAGCAGGCTTCCCGCTGCACAGAGAGCCCAATGCGGGGCTTGATCCCAGGATCCTGGGACATGACCCAAGCCAAAGGCAGAGGCCTTAACCCACTGAGCCACCCAGGTGCCCAACCTAGAATAGTTTTGAAGGCTTATAGTTACTAATTAATAAACATGATGGCTTTTATTAATTTTATTTATTTATTTATTTATTTATTTGATAAGGGGAGAGAGAGAGAGCAGTGCGAGCACAAGCAGGAGGAGCCACAGAGGGAGAAGGAGAAGCAGGCTTCCTGCTGAGCAAGGAGCCTGAGGCGGGGCTCAAACCCAGGACTCTTAGGATTATGCCCTGAGCCAAACGCATATGCTTAAAGGACTGAGCCACCCAGGTGATCCAGCATGATGGCTTTTAATGACAAAATCCTTGGGGTACCTGGGTGGCTCAGTGGGTTAAGCCCCGGCCTCCGGCTCGGGTCATGGTCTTGGGGTCCTGGGATCGAGCCCCACATTGGGCTCTCTGCACAACAGGGAGCCTGCTTCCTCCCCTCTCTCTGCCTGCCTCTCTCTGCCTACTTGTGACCTCTGTCAGTCAAATAAATAAATAAAATTTAAAAAAAATTTTTAAAAAGTGGCAGAATACTCTCCTACTTTTGAGACTGTTGATGCCGAGTCAGCTTTTGCTAATTCTCCATATTGCTTTCACAGGGTCTGATGCTCACTCCGGTCAGCTGGTCAACGGAAACCTTACATCTCCTGTTCATCCTCTGCTCTGTGTTTTTCACTCACCTGCAGAAATACCTGGGCCTTTGCTGGGACCTTCTTGTCATCAACAGCCGATCCAAGGATGTTGTCCTCCTGGCTAACCAGGCTGCGGTTGATCCTGTCACTGACCAGCATTTCCTCTGGGCAGGACATGTTTTCATCCTGTTCCCTCTTTGATGTCCAATCACACGTTTTAAGCTTGACGTACGCGCTCTTCTCCATTTCCGCCAACGAGCGTTCTAGAAATCACCTTGGGTCTGGAGCACAGCTGAAGGCTGGAGAACTCCCGGGGCTGGAGGTGTGGGTGGGGCTGCCAGCAACAGCCGCTCTGTTTTGTTTCCCTCCCACCTCACCCCCCAGCAGCCCTCTCTGCTCCTCTGCTAGCCACACCCTTGCTGCGCGAACTCTGCGCCTCCTCGTCCAGCCCAGCCGCGTACCCCAACTGCGTCCTGCCTGCCTTCAACGCCATCCTGCAGCCCCCCTGCCCACCAGGAGACTGACCTGGCATCTTCTGAGAGGTGTGGGCAGTGTCTACCACTGGACATAGGCATCCCTAGAAACCCAACAGCGACTCGACTCGCCCCTGGACGCTCTCTTTCCTGGCTCCCTGCCCTGAAAATGCGCTGAGACTGACCCTGTGGATGGACTCACCAGTGTCCGGGCCCTGGCGTGCTCTCAGTTCCCCAGCTGCTCTCCTTGTGTCCTGAACCTGTTGGCCCAGGTGAGTGCAAACTACCTTTCCCTGATAAAGTCTTTGAAAAGGGGATGGTCAGACTGACTGGTTCAACACAGTTCTCTTTAAACAGGGCTTAGCCTCAGGCTATAAGCCATTAGGCACTGGGAGAAATGCTTCCTGGTGGTAGAATACGAAATCTACAAAAAATTATTTCTTTAATTATGTTGTTCTTGGACTTTCTTGGACTCACCTCTTGGCTGGTTGGAAGGTGGGTGGAAGAGGAGTGCAATGCTGGTGGTTATTTTTGAAGACTTTTCCCAGGGGTCGAATGTCTACTTTTCATCTATTCCTTGGAGGGTCTGATCTCGTGCATATCTGGAGATGTAAATTGTCTTTCCAAGGTCAGGGTCACATTTAGTCCCCGAAGGAGCTGCCATGCCCAGATCTGAACACACATGAACGAGGCTCTCCCCATCCTTGGCATGAAGTCACTCCAGTTCTGCTTTGGAGACTGAACCAAATCGCAGGGGAAGGCATCTTTCTCCATCCCTGTGCTTCCCAGACTCTCTCTCGAGAAAGTCTTCCATGGCCAGGGGATTCTGCTTTCTGTCAGATTCTTCTTTTTTAACAGTAAATGTCTACAACTGAAGGACTTGTTTAAATTTACACAACTTAAAGAATTTTTTGAAAAGTATGACATTTTTTTGGAGAGGGCTGTGGGCGTATGTGTTTTATTTGAAGACGGAATGTTTTAGAGGAGGTATATAGTATTTGGAATCAGAAAAAGCTGTGGGCTTTTGTTTTGGGTTGTTTGTTTTCGTTTATGAAACTTAACCCGTCTTATGGTGCCTGGGTGGCTCAGTTGTTTAAGTATCTGCTTTTGGCTCAGGTCATGATCCCAGCGTCGTGGGATCGAGTCCCGCATCCGGCTCCCTGCTCAGTAGGGAGTTTGCTGTCTGTCCCTCTGGCCAGGCAGCCCCTCCCCTGCTCATGCTTGCTCATGCACAAAGAAATAAATTAAATCTATAAAATTTTAAAAAAGGAACTTAACTCTTCCCAGCTTCTCCTGTGTCACAACAGAACATGTGTAGTAACATTTGAAAAGGTGTGAGTAGACTCATCTATGACCTCTTACAGCTTTATGTCCTTCCTCATGAGGCACTCGCAGCGTGCCAGACCAACAAGGGTAAGACTTGGGGCTGGTGACTGGGGTGTTCTCATCTTGATCCAACCCAGCGCCCCACCTTGGGATGTGAGACTGTTGATTTCGCCGTGTGAGTTGGAGTTGTAAGATGGGAATCGTAACAGCAGGTGGATGTGGTAGATGTCCGTCACCCTGGGCAACCCAGGAAAAAAATTGCTGAGTGAATGCAGAATAGAAAGGGAGCCCATGTTTAAAGAGTTTGTCCCCGGCCGGTGTGGCATAGCTTTAAACAAACAAAAAAGAGCCCACGATTTCCTGGCGGGTGGTCTAGTGCCCGGGGCCAGATGTTTGATGGGACGGAAGTGGAGGGAAAAGCTCTAAGAACGTGCACTCTCGCAAGCGGCCGACTAGCCTGGCATCAAGGGACCGTCCTTGGCCACTTTGTGAACATGGTTCCTCCTGGATCCGTGAATGACCCTGGGGTGAGGACTGGGGACGCCGTTGCTCGAGAGCCAGGTGTTAGGGAAAGATCACGCAGGCCTTCGCCACTGCCGACCCACAGGGTGGTCCCAAGGCCTTTGCTCCCTGGGCTGGTCCATTGGCATGTCCATAGGCTCCCTGGAGGACAGGGAGGGTCTGGTGGTCAGATTCTGAATGGGAGAGGTGTGTGCGTGTTAGTGGGTTGGTGGGCGGGAGTGGGAGAGTGGTATTAAAACAAACAAACAAACAAACAAACAAACAGCCAGGAGAAGGAAAGCAAGCTCTCTTGTCCCATTTAACTTAATTTTTATTTCAAAATTCAAAATTCTTTTTTTTTTTTTAAGATTTTATTTATTTATTTGACAGACAGAGATCACAAGTAGGCAGAGAGGCAGGCAGAGAGAGAGAGAGAGAGAGAGAGGGAAGCAGGCTTCCTGCGGAACAGGGAGCCCGATGCGGTGCTCGATCCCAGGACCCCGAGATCATGACCCGAGCCAAAGGCAGCAGCCCAAACCACCGAGCCACCCAGGCGCCCCTCAAAACTCAAAATTCTTACAAAATTGTTTTTTCCTGATGCTTTATTCCCACCTGTCTCTTTCACTCCATTTCCTAATGTTCTGACAACTCGCTTTGGGGCACCTGATTCCGTTGCTCCCCTGGCCCTTTGTCTGGTTCCCACTTTTGCTGCATTGATCCAGCTTATTTTTTTCCCCTTCCTGCTGGTTCCTGCAGTTTCCAGAACATACTTTACAGACAGCACTTGTCTCTGGCATTGGGCGAAAAGCTCTGTTTTTTATAAGAGCATATTTTCCCCTTTCTCTTAAAAAACAAAACAAAACAAAAACACCTTCTCTTTATCTCCTGATTTCCGAAGTCTCATTGTGCATTTCCCCCTACGTCGATTTCATCCTTTACCTCCTTACCCTCACTGTGAGTAGCTTTCTCTGCAGTGGCTTTATTGAGATGTAATTCACGGACCACACCATTCATCTATTCCAAGCGCACCATTCAGTGGTTTGGGGTATATTCACAGAACTGTGTATCCATCCCCACAAGCAACTTGAAATCACTTTCATTCCCCCCAAAAGAAATCCTGCACGCATTGGCCTTCACCCTCCTCCCGGCCCGTGGCACCCATGTTCTATTTTCTGTCTCTCTGGACTTGCCTCCTGTAGACATTTCACATTAATGGAATCATTATGTAGCGTTTGTCTGTTGTGACTGGCTTCTTTCACTTTGCCTGTGTTTTCAAGATTCCTCGGCGCCTTCGTATGCCTCGGTGCCTTGTTTTTATTGCCAACGCCCAGAGACGTCCTGTGTCCTCATGGCGTGGACGAGGGTAGGGTCAAGAGTCCACTGGGGTGAGGAAAAACATGAATCCCATGGAAAGGATTGCAAAGAGATGGTTTATTGAGATATGAGGAAGAGCCTTTGCCGAGGCGCTGACAAACCTACCATCCTGGAAGCGTGTAGAGGACCATTAAATGCACCCTGGCAGAAGCTAGGATGTCATCTCCAGAATAGAGAAGGGGCTCGGTCTAGAAAGTTCTTTCCTGCCAGTCTCAATGCTCCCAACTCCCTTCCCTTGTCCCTATCTCCCTTCTTCCCTCCGGTCTTTCTGTGCACAGGAGCAGCAGCCGTCTGCTCGGGACCACGTGCCCCTGAGGTTGTGCCCACGTGAGGGTGTCTCCGTTCCGGTCTTGGTGGAGAAGGAGGGAAACCATTCCTTTACTGGGAATTTGAAAGGGCCCAAGTGAAGACGTGGAGCTAGATTGAAAAAGAAGTCTGTTCTCAAGTCAAGAGGAGATGAAAAAAGACCCAAGACATTGAAAGGAGAGAGCCGGGAGACCTCATGTCTGGCAGGGCACCTGCGAGGGAACTTGGGTCGCTGTGTGTGGTGAGGGAGTTGAGGACACAGTGTCTTGGATCTCCTCTGTTTTCCTGGCAGAGGTCGGACACCTTCCCAGGGCCTCCCGCGTAGCCTTCAGAAACAAAACAACTGACTGTGTTTAAAGTCAAGAATGACAGGCTGTTGGTGTGACTTGGCACCCTAGGCTAAGAAGGGACTCTGTGAGCAGGACGGGAAAGTTCTCCTCTTGCCAGAGTATCTCAAAAATTATATTAATAGTTACAAAATCCATTACAGTTAAATATAATTAACTTGCTGAATGTGGCTCCAAAACACTCGTAGAGGAAAAGAAAGAGAGGGCCGTTTTTCAAGCTCTTTGATGGCTGAAATCTGAGATCTTTTGAGTTTGGATTGGAGAGAAAGAGAAGACAGAGTGTCATTGACCTCGCCTCCCCGGCAGGGAAACTGCTACTGTGAAGCCTGAAAATCTGAGACTCATCCTGGGAAGCTCTCCGCTGTCTGTGCTGTTCCCTGAAGGTCCCATGTGGTGTTGCTGAGGCTCCCGAAGTATCACAGAGTTTGGGCAATGGCTGCTGCATCATTGACAGACTGGGGTAGCTCCAGGACCCAGACAAGAACCCCCAGAGCCGGGAAGCGAGAGATTCTACTCACAATCACTGTACTGTACTCAGAACTCATTCATTTACTCAAATATGTCATGAGCAGGTATGCCCACCAGGGTCCTTAAACTGGGTGCAAGGGACAAAGCCATACATAAATATTCATAGCCCTGGCCACAGACTGAATGTGTGACCTCCCTCATACACCCCCAAATTCCTATGGTGAAGTCCTAACCCCCCAGTGATGGTACTCGGAGGCCAGGCAGGACTCTGGGAATGACTAGGTCACGAGAGGGAAGCCCTGCAAATGGGATTAGTGCCCTCACAAAAAAGAAGCTGGAGACCTCCCTCACCTCCTCCCCATGATGTAGACGATGCCATCTGTGAGCCGGGAAGCGGGTCTTCACCAGATGCTGGATCTGTGGGCACCTTGATCTTGGACTTCCAGCCTCTAGAACTGTAAGACAGAAGTGCTTGTTGTCCGCAAGCCACCTGGCCTGTGGTTCTCTTAGATTTCTCTCCTTCTGTAAGAAGCCTGGAAGAACAGAGACCGACCTACTCTGGCAGTTATCAGTGCAGGGAGAGAGGCATTACACGCGTTTAGAGGTAATTGCAGGAAATGCTACGAAGACTAGCAGTGAGACTGTATTATGGGGGACCTACCAGAGTTGGAAATTTGCTCTTGCCTCCTGATGAGTCAGGCTCTGTTTCTGGGTCAGGTGCCTCGGGCCTGGATCTTTCCACCTTTAAAATAAGTTCTCAGCCCCCTTGCCCATCTCTCGGCTACCCTGCTATGTTTCCAGACCTGCCCATGTATATGCCATCATAGGACGTGGTCATAGTCAGAGCTCAAGCTGAGATCCCTACTATGTAGGTGACAGGTATTTGAAATGCTTTCTCTTTTGTCTTTATTGTGACAAAAAATAAAGATATAACATAAAAGCTGCCATGGTAACTATTGCTAAGGGCACAGCGTCGACTATGTTTGCATCTTCATGCAACCATCACCACCAGCACTCTCCCGACCTTTCTTTCCATCTTTCCAAGCTGAAGCTGTCACCCTCCCCTCAGCCCCTGGCAACACCATTTTTCTTGCTATTTGACTATTCTAGGGGCCTCATGTAAGTGGCATCATAACAGATTTTATGTCTGGCTTGTTTCACTTGGTCTAATGTCTTCAAAGTTCATCTGTGTTGTAGCAGATGTGTTTGTGTGTGTGTGTTCAATTCTAAGTATTTCCAAGGCCCCTTCCCCACTCTGTTGTCAGGGTCCCTGCAGGAAATACATGGTTTTAGATATTGACATGGACATTGAACAGAATTTAATGAAGGGATCATTTATAAGGCTGTGGGTTTAAGGAGGCCAACAGGGGTGAGGGGTGATGATTACCTGCAGGGGTACTGCCTGGAGGGGTAGGGGGTGATGATTACTAGAACCTGGAGGGAGAATTGTAGCTGGAGGTAAGGCCACCAGACAGGAGCTGAAGCCTTGGGGGGAGGGGAGCAGAGACCCCCACCTCCCTCCTCCTTCACTCACCATGCTTTGTGGTACCCAACCCAACCAGGAGCCAGAGGGCAGGGCTGGCCTTCCCTGGCACGGGCAGTGTGCAGAAGGGTGGAAATGGGATCTGCAGGAGCAAATGATGTATCCAACACACCCACCTTCCCCAAGGAGTTGAGTGACAGGTGAACAGGGATGCAAGACAGGGAAGCTGAGAACAGAAATGGGCTGAGTTCCTTGAAGAGAGAAAGAGTGGAAGAAACTCAGAAGGAAAATAGGTTGGGAGGGAGAGGAGAGATGGGGAGAATGAAGAGAAAGTCCAGTTAAGAGTTCCCATTAGGGGGGCACCTGGGTGGCTCAGTGGGTTAAAGCCTCTGCCTTCAGCTCAGGTCATGATCCCAGGGTCCTGGGATCGAGCCCCACATCGGGCTCTCTGCTCAGCGGGGAACCTGCTTCCCTCTCTCTCTCTGCCTGCCTCTCTGTCTGCTTGTGATCTCCGTCTGTCAAATAAAAAAATAATAATTAAAAAATTAAAACAAAAAAAAGAGTTCCCATTAGGAATGTTGGGTAGAAAGTTCAGGAAGAAGAGACAGTTAAAGAGAATTTTCTGTGTGAAGACCTAGAACTCCCTTCTCAGTGTCCTCAAGGGATCTTCAGTAAAGATCCATCCTTTATGGTCAGGGCTTTTGTAGACTTGTGAGTGTAACACCATGTCAGAGTATACCTGGGAATAAGAAAGTCCAAGACAGAATAGCTACCCCCAAACATGTCCACATCCCAATCCTGGAACCTGTGAATATTGTCAGTTTATGTGGAAAAGGGGAGTTAAGTTTGCAGATGGAATTAAGGCTGCTAATCAGCTGACCTTGAAGTGGGAAGGTTATCCTGTTGTCTGGGTGGGCCCAATGGAATCACAAGGGCTCTTCATGGGGAAGAGGGAGGCTGAAGAGTCAGTGTCACAGCCATGTGATGTGCGAATGACACAACCGGTGGTTGCTGGCTTCTAAGATGGAAGCAAGACACAAGGCAGTGAGGCGCAGCCTCTGGGAATTGGAAAATCCCTCAGAACACCCTGATTTTAGACCAGTAGGACGCACTTCAGAGATCCAACCTCTGGAACTATAAGATAATATATTTGTGCTGTTTAATAAAGCCACTGAATGTGTCGTACTTGTTACAGCAGCAATAAGAGACTAATACACTTGGGTTTTATGAGTTTGGGGCGAAGTTAGCTAAATTTAGGATAAAAATATGGAGCTGTTTATAATTATCGTAAGTACTGTATTTACAGCAAAACTTGTAAACTTGACCAATGAAGGCTTTGATTAACTATTAGACTCCTCACTATGCAGCTCCCCAGCTCAAGCAGGCCAGGCCTCCCTCTTGCTCCCGGGGCTGTAGGAGACCCATTGTTCTTGGCATCCGGATTCTCATTCAGCTGCTATCACCCTGATTCCTTGATCAACGTGGTTTTCATTTTGCATCTTCATCTGTCCCCTTTGAGATACCAGGGCTGCGGCCCAATTCTGAGCCCCACACTCTGTTTTTAGAGCCCTCCCTGGGGGCAGCTTCATGACCAATCCATCATGCAAACATCTTGCTGGTTTTGGGGAGCCTCTTTTTTTGCCTGCATAAACTCTCATTTCAATCTATTGGACATAAAAATATAGCAGACTCATGGTGGAAAGGATTAAGAGATTGGCGCTCCGGCAGTAGACAATACCCATGGAGTAAACCTTCTGATCTCGGTTTCTGAAACAGTTATGCTTCTCCACATCAGCATTTCCATGCTGATAGAGGCATTTTCAGGCATGGCTGGCAAGAGTACAGAGCAGTTAAACAACGAATGAGGAGAGTTAGAAATATTTAATAAAACAAAATCAAATGGGTCTTCTTACTGGGCTGGAATCAAGGGGACAGAAGGGCTGCATTCCCTGGAGTCAAGCAAACAAGCTTAGATCATTTTATTCTAAAGAAATGCCCCGCAGAATGCAAAACAACATACAGAGGAAAGGTTATTGATTGTGGAATTATGTTACAATCACAAATACTGAAAACACAATCAAAGCTCCTGCCCGTCCGAGACTGGTTGAATCAGTCATGGAACAGCCACAGACTAGAGTATCACACAGCCACGAGAAAAGACTAGAAGACTCTGGGAACTGATAGGAAAAGATTTCTAAGCCATAATGTTAAGTGAAGAATGTAATGTGGAAAAGAATATGTAAAATATGTTGCCAGTTATATACAAAAAGGTCGGGTAGGGATTTTCGTGTGTGTGTGTTTCCTGTTCTCATCAGAATCACAGGAAAGGTAAACCAGAAACAAAGGAAAATGACCTGGAGGGTCATAAGTGTGAACAGCACGGAAAAAAGAAGGATGAGAGAGATCGTGGATCCCTCTCTGAGGGATTCTCTGAGGATCTTTTCATGCAGTTCTGAATTTTGAACCATGTAAATGCTTTATTTTATTTTACTTTTTTACTTTATTTTATTTATTATTTATTATTTTATTTAGGACAGAAAGTTTGCTTTAAATATTTCTTTGGAGGAGAGGGCACCATACTTCTACTCCATTAAGAAACACTTTTTTAGGGGTGCCTGGGTGGCTCAGTGGTTTAAGCCTCTGCCTTCAGCTCAGGTCATGATCTCAGGGTCCTGGGATCGAGCCCCACATCGGGCTCTCTGCTCAGCCGGGAGCCTGCTTCCTCCTCTCTCTCTGCCTGCCTCTCTGTCTACTGTGATCTCTCTCTGTCAAATAAATAAATAAATAAAAATCTTAAAAAAAAAAAAGGAACACATTTTTATAGTCTTGAGGTCTTTTATTTTTTTTTACGCTTATCATGCCTTGCATTCCCAAGGGATGGGCTTAGGCAGCTCCGGCTCCTTCCATCAGCTCTCACATAGCAGGTTTCTCTGGGTGGGGCCAGCTGGTGTTTCCACTGAACCCAAGTACCTTTCTCTTTGGCTTGCATCTGATCATTTTCCTTCGCCCTTTTCAGGAAGTTGTCTCTGCTCTTTGAGCACTTAATATGCTCAATACGTACACTAATGCTCTTGGTAAGAATCTTGCCTTTAACTTGTTTGTTTGTAATAACGCCAATAGCATGCCGGGTAACACTGTGGACTCTTCCGGTTTTGAACATAGCAATATTGTGGGACGTCCCTTCATGAACAGTGCCATTCCCTTGATGTCCACGCCATCACTTTTTTCCTGACAGAGTCTCATGTAAGCGGCCAAAGAAGCAATTCTATGTTTTCTAAAAGGCCTAGAGAATGGCGCCTGGGGTGGCTCATCGGTTGGACATCTGCCTTGCGCTGAGGTCATGATCTCAGAGTCCTGGGATCAAGCCTCCCCCAATCAAGGTCCAGCCTCCCATCAGGCTCCCTGCTCAGCGGGGAATCTGCTTCTCCCTCTCCCCTCCCTCTGTGCTCTCTCTCAAATACATAAAATCATTTTTTAAGATTTTATGTATTTAAGAGAGAGTAAGCGAGACAGAGAGACTGTGTGTGAGTGAGCCAGGGGATGGGTGGAAGGAGAGAGAATCTCCAGCAGACTCCAGGCTGAGGGCAGAGCCTGACGTGGGGCTTGATCTCACCACCATGAGATCATGACCTGAGACAAAATCCAAGAGATGGAGGCTTAACCGACTGAGCCACCCAGAGTCCCAATAAATAAAATCTTAAAAAAATGTTTTGTTTTGTTTTTCTAAAAAAAAAAAAGACCTAAAGAACATAGAGCAGGTACCTCTTTTCTTTCCTTTTGTGTTGGTCGTTTTGGTGAGTTACTGGAAGATGGCTGTTCAGGCTGAAAGGAAACTGAACCATGTTGCTGTTTTAAATATTTAAAAAATTAAAGATAATTAAGAAAAATGTTGAACCTTCACAGAAACAAAGGAATCTAAGTGGTTGGAAATTGATGGCATGAGGAGGATGTCAGTAACTCTTGAACCCCATGCTCTGGCTGATGGGGTACGGTCGAAGGGAAAACAGACTTGCAGGAGGCGTATGCATTTGGGTTGTAGTTGGTAGTAATACCAGTGTCAACACAATGAAACTCTTCTCTCTGTGTTATAAGACCTGGCAAATGCATAAATACACTGACTGTGTGGGGGCGACCTCAGACTGTCGAGGGCAGAGGAGGAGGTGTTACATGGAATGGAGAAATGCTGTGCTCCTGGATTAGAAATGGAGGCATTGGTATGAGTTCACAGTTTCCCAGCTCTATCTGCTGTCCAAGATTATCCAAGATAAACCGGGACATTAGTTAAGCTTTAAAAGCAGATTTTATGCAAGACCTACTGACCGTAGGGACAAGATCTGAGTCCTGTACTGATTTGTATAGGGTAACTTGGTGTTTTAAAGTGAGAACGAGGCCATGGAGAAGGGGACAGAGGGGTGCTCAGTGAAAAATGACAAAGGATCCTTCAGTGTCAGTGTGACTTAGGCCAGCTGTGCCTGCAGGCTGGGAGGATTCTTCCTCCCACAGAGACTGGGAGACAGAGGCCCCATCCTGGCTGCTGACTGCCTTCCGCAGGCATGACTTTCAGAGCCCCAGGAAAGGCATTCCTGAGTTGTAGGGGAGGCACATACCTCTCAAAGGGTCCAGGGAAGGGTTCACAATTCTAAGCCCTTTTTAGTGAATGCTTTAAGACAGAGGAGTCAGTAGCCTATCTCAGCTGTTGGCTGGAATGAACAGAATTCTCCTGTCAGTGCTGAACTTTCCAGACAGGCATATGAGGGAGGGGCGGGGGGCCTCCTAGGGACATAGTCTTACCTGCTTGAAGTCATGCTGGAGTTTGGTGTTCCTTAGCCTAGAGGTTTGGAAGGTATGGTTGTGTTCAGTTCTTACTACTGAAAGTGTCTTGAAGCAGTGTCACTCCCAGACCAAAGGACGCATTAGTCCTCAGATCTTGGTTTCTAAATACCTTTCCCTTTTAAGGAACAAGTCTCCTTGGATAAATCGGTTGATTCCAGATTAGGGACAGGGAAAGTACAATGTGTTTGGAACATCTTGTCCAGAAAGAAAGTCTCAAAGACCAGTAGGTGGAACCAGCTGTGTAATTTGCAGGACCCAGTACAGAAAAAATGCAGGCCCCTTTTTGAAAAATGACCGGGAATGTCAGAATAGTAATAGCAGAGCAGTGAGGCAAGCAGGTGGCTTTCCTAAGGGCAAGGTCTTGTGCAACCACCCAGGTCACATGTCTCGATGCTGACCCTGATAATGGAAGATGTGTTAGAAGTTCAGAGGAGCCAGCTCGAACGGGCTCCTGCTGGTTAATTTTGGGACGATTTGAGCACCAAAAAACAATAATAACGGCAGTGGGTTTCAAAGCACAAAGTCAGAAAGGAAGCCATGAGTTTATAATGATACTCAAACAATGTGTATGGAAGGGATGGAAAATTTTAGGAAGAATGTCTGCTGATAAATGTAGACAGAATGATAAAGAATTGGGGAAATTACCATTTTTTGCAGTCACCAATGTAACAGTGATGCTATAAAACCATTGGATTAAAGATTGTTGAGGAAAAGAATATGCACACAACTGATGTCTGCCTTTATTACCCCAGAGGTTACTTGTTAATTACAAATGGGGAAAGATGCTTTCACAATAAAGAGATCTGGCAGAATCCACCTTTACCAAGTGAACAATTCTGTGTGGCTGACAATGAGACAATATGTCCATCGTGTGTCTCTTGATAGGAATACCATGTAGTGTTTGGCCCAACATGAATCTGATCATGAGAAAGCCATCAACCAAACAAGGCAACTGGCCTGAACCCTTCCAACATGAAAGAAAAGAGAAAAAAGAAAAAAAGAAGAGAAAAGCACCCCAGGGCTGTTTTGGATAAAAGGAGGATGAAGAAACATGAGAACCAAGTGAACTGCGTGACTTTTAATGACCTAGATTGAAAAGGACTTAGGGAGGACTTTCAGGGGACGACTCCGGAAACTGGGATTTGGGACCACAGATAACGCTATGCATCAGTGTTCAATTTCTTGGGTGTAACGATCGTATAGGAGAATGTCTTTTGTTTTTTGAAGATACATGCCAACAATTTTAAAGTGAAATGCCCTGATGTCTGCAGCTTGGTTTCAGATGAAAGGGACGGGGGGGGGGGGGGAAGAGAGATGGAGGCAGAGAGGGAGAGATTCCGAGGGGGAGAAAATGGGTGCAGTGGGGAGAGGGATAGAGGGGGCAAATGTAGCAAAATGCTAGCAGGGTTTGAATGCGGGCCAAGAGTATATAGCTATTAAAATAAACTAAGGAGAAAAGTTTTCCAAGCTGAAGTTACATATCAAGGAGGAACACAGTTCCTAGCCCATTAAAGGCAGAAAGGCTCTCTAGCTTGATGGACAGGACCCCTGAAGGGGCAGACATGCCACCAGGCACCTTAACATAAGTCAAGTGTGTCTCCGATCGGTGTGCCCAGCACCATCAGTCATGGTGAGCAGAGCAGAGCTGACAGCAGACAGCAGTGTTTGATGGGGACCTGTTCCCAGTGCGGGCTAACGAGAAGAGAGCGGAGATTGGCGTTGGTTGACCAGCTGGCCGGGGCTGAGGTTCCTTCTGTGTTCAGCTGCCAGTGCAGGCTTCGACAGCTTCTTTGGGTCTTACTTGAATACTGGAGAAAATAAGCCTGTTCTACTTATGCCACAGAGATTGAATAAGATAATGTATGAGACAAAACTTTCTTATTTCATAGATTTATGTTGTAGATTATCTCGTTATATTTTATTTTATGGATTTTAATTCTGGAAGTAAGAGATTTTTAAAATATATATGAGCACTTATAAATGTTCTTGCTGTTTGTAGTCTTGTTATAATTTGTGTCCTATAAGTACGGGATTTATGATCATTCTATTTCACACAATTTCCATCAAAGAGGAAAAAAAGTGTGGTGCATCTAAAATGGTCATCTTAGCTGCACATTTCAAATTTGTTTTTCCTCTTTACGACCTGTATCGTTTCAGGGCTGGGTATAGTGGGACACGTTCATGTCATGACATACCTTCTGCTTGAATCAGCCTAATGAACAATAGGGATATCCCTGGAAGCCACCCCCACACGAGGATGGCTACTAATCATCATACACCCAGCTGACTGTGAATCACGGAGCTCTACCCCACCAACCCCTGGCATCCCTGCCTCAACTTCCCCTTTTTACTTTTTTAAAGATTTTGTTTATTTATTTGTTAGATAGAGCACATGCGTATGAGCAGGGGGAGGGGCGGAGGGAGAAGGAGAAGCCAACTTCCCACTGAACAGGGAGCACAATGCAGGACTCTGTCCCAGGACTCTGAGATGGTGACCTGAGCCAAAGGCAGACACTTGACTAAGCCAACCGGGCACCCCTGACTCAACTTCTCCTTAGCTGGAGTCCAAAATGTCACAGCCATTCCAGTGGTATCTGTACCGGGGGAAGTATGATGGAGAGAAAATCCAAGAGGACAGAGATAATGGTATTAACCAATTATAGTTAAAATATCTTACTTAAGGGGCGCCTGGGTGGCTCAGTAGGTTAAGCCTCTGCCTTTGGCTCAGGTCACGATCTCAGGGTCCAGGAATCGAGCCTTTCATGAGGCTCTCTGCTCAGCGGGGAGCCTGCTTCCCCCTCTCTCTCTGCCTACTTGCGATCTCTGTCAATTAAATTAAAAAAAAAAAAAGTTTTTAAAAAATCTTACTTAAAAAAAAAAAAAGAAAGAGAGTGAAAGACCAAGACAATGGAGAGAGTTTATCAGCATTCGTGACACGAAATGGGAGGTAGAGGCATCCATCCCGCAGTCAGAAATGTGGATTTGAAGAGATGATGGATGGCAATGGAGAGATGAGGAAGTCGTTTCACAATCACTGTGGCTGCACGAGTGCATGAGCTCCCCCAAAAGAAAGGGTGTGGAAGAAGAGAAGCGAACCAAGGGCAGGACGGTGGGCGATGCCTGGATTCCGTTGCGAGATGTGAGAGAGGAGACTGCTGCGAAATCTTGGGCCAGAATGCTGGTCCTAGCCAAGATAAGAGGGCTGGACAGGAAGAGCACAATCAAGTTGATTTGGGTTTTTGTCACTTACAGTGGAAAGGTTTTGATAATACACACATTTGAATATTGAAAACTGGATGTAAACCCATGTTTATAACTCTTACACGATTATCAAATCAAAACATATGAGATGCTAGCAAAACTACGAAACTCATAAAGTGAAAATTAGCATTCAGTATGCCAGATGGAATTGTTTTGTCGAAATAAAATCACTGGCTCTTGGTGGTAATAGTAGAAATATCTATTCATATGGTCAAGACTTCACTTGTTGGTTTGGCTGTGTTGATTTTGAACGTACTGCCCATCCTTTGAGTAATTGTCATGATCTGTGCTGACATTTCTTCTCTTTTTAAAATTTATTTATTTATTTTTATTTTCTCTTTAACAAAGTTTGTTTTACATCCCTTATCTGTTCTTTCGAAGGGGTAGTCGAATAGTGTATCTCAAACATGATGACAAAATGTATTCATTGATTGTTCACTCTGCCCCTGAATGATGTGTGGTAAGTCGGTATGTGTTCTTACCATGCGATCCTTATTCCTCATGGCTCACGGTGTGAATGTGGAACTCGCCACTGGATGCCCACTTCTGAGGTCCATGTGCTTATATCATCAGACGCATTTCGATGACTCCGTTCTCCCGCCATTCTGCTCCCATCAAACTACTATAGTACCTTCATCTTGATAGTCTGACTTCAGATGGCCTGCAAATACTTAACTATGTAAAGAAAAGAACTAAAGTTACATGGTCTGCTAAAATTGGGGATGGAGAGAAGCTCAGAAGGGAGAAGAAAGGAGAGACCTACTAATGCGCCATTGCTCAAAAAAGGTGTCCATACTGTCCAAAGGATGGATATGCCAACCTTCCCATGTCAAAGGCTTTTTGGGAGGCAGCGTGATGTGGTAACAAGGGGGCATAAATTTGGGAGTGAGACAACTCTGATTTTGCCTGATGCTCTCACTGACTTTGACACCACGAAGTTATTTATTTATTTATTTATTTTGGATTTTATTTATTTATTTTTCAGAGAGAGACACAGCAAGAGAGGGAACACAAGCAGGGGGAGCACAGGAGGGAGAAGCAGGCTTCCCACTGCCAAGCGAGGAGCCCGATACAGGGCTCGATCCCAGGACCCTGGGATCATGACCTGAGCCAAAGGCAGACATTTAATGACTGAGCACCCCAGCTTTTTAAATTACATGGTTTTCTTGTCTGTAGAGTAGTGTTACAATGATTAAGTGAGATCTTATAGGAGCCCTGGGTGGCTTGGTTGGTTCCATGACCGACCTTGTTTTCAGCTCTGGTCATGGTCTCAGGATCATGGAATTGAGTCCTGTGTCAGGCTCTGGACTTAGCTTGGAGTCTGCTTGGCTCTCTCTCTCCCTTTCCTTCTGCTTTTTCCTGTGCTTACACATGTGTGCTCTCTCTCTCTCCCTCTAAAATAAATAAATAAATCTTTAAAAATAAAAATAAACAAAATAAATGAGGTCCTGTAGCTGATGTGTGTAAAGCTATGTTTGCTACAGAGTTCTATTAGTGTCTACTAGTAGTAGTTATTATCAGTTTTAGACATCGAGAAGGAATAGAATAAATGTGGAACTCAAAATGGTGGCAGATTAGGTAAGTAAGGCTCAGAGGTATGATGGGTTTGGCCATAGAGAGGGCTCTGTCCAATCAGACCCACTGAGCAAAGGGTGGGTGTTGGCACCTAGGGCTACCGACTACGGATCCACATTATTGCCCGTTCTGATGTTTGACCCGCATTGTAATGCCCCACTGCATTTGTGTCAAGATAGTTGCTCCTGTTCCAAACTGTCCAAAAACCCAGCATTAATCGCAGTATTTTAAATGAATTTTTTGTCAAATTGGGAAAATCTTTGGTACACTGTCCATTCCTGGGGATTAAAATAATTATGTCTTTTGTCTTTGAGGATTATAATGCTTCTGGTCTTCTTTGCAGCTTTTCTTAAGGAACTAATTTGTATTCTTTGTTGTTGTCATTATTGTAAAGAATTCAGTCCTAATCATGTAGGAGCTGAGGTTCAATTCAAGCAAACCTGGCTTTCATCCTCGCTGTCTGATGTTTTTGAGCACTGATTTCCTAACCTGGCAGATTAGGAGTAATAATGCCCACCTCCTCTGGATTGGTATGAGGATTAAATGAGATGATGTCTCGAAAGCTCTGGGCTGATCAGCAGCAGTATCAATAAATAACCTTAGTGCCATTATTCATATCCTCCAAACTCCTCCAATCCCAACTAGGGAGCTCTTTGCAAGATGAGCTGTTCTTTGGCATAAATATAGAATATTATATATATTAATATATATATTTCTTTATATTTATTTTATTTTTGTAAGTAAGTAATCTCTGCACCCAATGTGAGGTTTGAACTCATAACCCCAAGATCAAGAGTCATACGCTCTACTAACTTCACCAGCCAGACACCCTCCCCCTACCAAACATTTAATTCACATTGGGAAAATATTAAAAACTATAGGTCCAGGCTGAGTCTTAACCACATTTGAGAAAATCAGAGAGGAATTTTTAATTATAAGCTTACTTTGTCCAAGATGAAGAGATACTAGAATTCCTGGGCAAGGGGGAAAAAATCTGCCGTTAACCTAAATATGTGATAATCATCAGAATTTCCTTTTTCCTGAGGAGTGCAGCTAAAACATAATTGATTCCCAGAGATTATCCACAAACACATTTACTGAGAGGCAGTAGGGTGCAGGAGAGTCTCTAATGAGTCATACAATCTAAGCAAGTCACTGCCTCTGCCTTTCTTCTTGTTTCCTTGCCATCCAGTGAGGTGGTTATTCTTTAGCTGGGGAGGCGAGGGTGGTTGGGAATATGTGTAGGACGTTTCTGTTATTGGTAGCCTCTGGATGTATTCTGTATATGGTAGCCATTTTCCAAGATGGCCTCCAGTGACCTCTACTTCTGGTGGTCACACTGCTTTGTGGTACCTCCCATGGTGCAGCAGAGTTGTTGTATGTGACCAGGAGGATGCCACAGAAGTGAAGGAAGATCAGTCACTTCCAAAGGTTAGAAGAGGTGTTGCAGCTCCCCTTTTGGACTCTCTTTAACCAGTTGCTCTATTGAAAGCCTCCTTGTGAGCAGCTCTATGGAGTTGACCGTGTGGTAAGGAACTGAAACCTGCTGCAAAGCAGCCATGTGAGTGACCTTGGAAGCAGGCCCTCCAGACCCAATCAAGTCTCAGATGACTGCAGCCCCAGCTGACCCCTGGAGTGCAGGTTTGTGAAGACCCTGAGCTTGAACCACCCAGCTAAGGTGCTCTGACCTAGAGAAACCGAGACAATAAAAGGTCATTTTTTTAAGACGCTAAGTTTAAAGAGACTTGTTGTAAAGAGTCAAGGATGCTAGGTGTCTTGCAGTCTTTGGAACAATCCTGTTCAGTGAAGCCTTGTCCTACCTTCCCATAGACTGAATGTTTGTGTCCCCCACAAAACTCCTATGTAGAAACCTAATCCCCAAGATGATGGTATTTGGAAATGAGGACTTTGTGACTGGGTCAGGAGGTGGGGGAGCCCTCAGGAATGGGGTTAGTGCCCTTATAAAAGGACCCGGAGAGCTCGCTTGCCCCTTCTTCTTAATGGGGGGCACAGCAAGAAGACAGCTGTGAATCAGGAAGTGAACCTTCACCAGACCAGAAATCTGTCACTACGTTGACCTTGGACTTCCCAGCCTCCAGAACTGTGAGAAAGAGATGTTTACTGTTGAAGTCACAGAGTCCATGGTATTTTTACTGTCGTCATCCAAATGGACTAAGACACACCCCAATGTGGGATTCAGGCCTTTGCTCACCCTGGCATGATCCCTTTGGGTTTGAAATGTGTAGGATTGTATCCATTCCTCTACTCAAAGCACAGCTCCCTTGGTTATTGGCTGGCTGCATTTTTATCTTTGCAGGCTTTTGCCAGATAAAACATAGGATATTTGATTTGGTGAATGCTGTGAAGTGTGTAAACCTGGTGATTCACAGACCTGTACCCCTGGGGATAAAAATATATGTTTATAAAAAAATAAAAAAATTAAAATAGCAAAAAAAAAAAAAAAAACATAGGATAATTGAGGAGGCCTCATTCATTTTCAACCAACAAAGCTTGGAGTTCTGTCTCCAAAGTCCAAATGTGTACAAACAATGGAGATGAAGATGAAAGTAACACGTGTGACCAAGGGAAGCTGAAAGTTTTGATTTCTGTGTGAAGATAAAGCAACAGAAATCAAGAGTACAAATGATAAATAGGACCTAAAGATGAGAGATATGGAAACAAAGAAAAAAAAAAGATGAAGGAAGACAATTTCTAAAGATTTGGTTGATCACTTCATCAAGATGACCATCATCTTAAGAAAATATAAAATGTGTGTGTTTTGGGTTTTTTGAGAACCAAGACTCCCCAGGTGCCCTCTTGGCCTGGGGTTCATTATCAATAACACTTGTTCCAGAGAGTGAGACCTTGTGTTTTTTCTCCCCACAACACACAAACACCTCACTCAGGAGAGGAAACGTACATTCAGTGAAGGACTATGTCAAAAACACAACCCATAAGAGAATGGACAAAGCACTTCTTTTGTGTGGAATTAAATTATTGGAAGGCAGCCAAGGAAGTGACACATTCACCTCCTGTTTCTGGCTGAACGAACAATCCTTAAACCCACAGTAGTGGTTCATCAAATCATTTTGGGTCTTAGGTACTGTAGGTTAATGAATTTATTTCCTAGTCAACAAATTTTAATTTTCTCATATTTCCATAAGGAGATGAGATCTGTACCTTTATGTCAATTGTAAATCTATTCTACCTTTTATTAAAACTAGGTGGAAAATATCCTTTGCTTGAAGAGGAGTTTGGCTCCTACCTTGAGCAGGCTAGTGTTGATTTTTCAGATTTTTTAAGTAACTCCTCTCTGACTTAGTCAAGGCAGAAAATAAATCCTATTTCTGGCATGTTTTTCTGAATATAATTGACTTTTCACTCCCTGTCAATAGTTCTAGCGTCCTCATCTGTAAAACATAAGCATTTACTGTAAAGACCACATACATACCTTATACACTTTATACTGTAAACACGTGTATAGAGATGAAAGTACTTGTGAACAGTAAGTGACAGAAAAATGCTAACGACTTTGTTTCCAATTCAGTGTATGGGAGTTGACTATTTTTTCCCTAAATCTAGGACAGGATAAGTTTGTATATATGAGAAAGCATGTCAAGCCTAAGTCAGGAGAGTAGAAAGTGAAAAGAACCAGTTGGATACATGGCTTTTTTTTTTTTTTAAGATTTTTGAAAAAAATTTAATTATTTGTCAGAGAGATAGAGTATGTGAACAGAGGGAGAGGGAGAAGCAGGGTCCCGGCTGAGCAGGACTCCATCCGAAGATCCTGGGATCATGACCTGAGCCGAAAGTGGACTCTTAACCGACTGAGCCCCCCAGACATCTCTGGATACATGGTTCTTAGAGTTGGGCCAGGGGTCTAAGCTGGGTAAGTCAGAGATGCAGATTAGGTCCCAGAAGGAGGAGAATGTATAGAACCAAAAGAGGTGAGGATGACCAGGAACTGAACCCTAACTAATACCAGCTGTTTGAGGTAGAGGTCTTTAACCAGGATAGAGCACTCCTTGTGAAGACTTCTGATGGAGTACGTGTATTCCGGTGTTTTAAGGGAGTCCAGCTGGTGAAGCTTGTCTTATTCTAGAGACCAGTAATACTAGCAGATGACTAAACTTGGCGGGGGGAATATATATATCTTTCCAATCCCAGAAATTAAGAGGTACATTTCTGTCTTAGTTCAGGCTGTTGTAACAAAAAAACAAAACAAACAAACAAACAAACAAAAACACACTGGGTGGCTTATAAACAACGGGGATTTATTTCCCAAGGGGCATTGGGAAGTCCAAGATCAAGATGCTGGCAGACTCTAGTATGGTAAGAACCTTCTTCCTGGTTCATACATGACATCTTTTCCCTGGGTCTTCACCTGGGGGAAGGGGCAAGGGAGCTCTGTGGTGTCTCTTTATAAAACTACTAATTCCCCCGACCTAATCACCCCGAAAGGCTCCTACCTCCTAATACCATCACATGGGGGATTAGGATTTTAACATGCGAATTTGGGGGAGACACCAATATCCAGACCACAGCAATTTCCAATAAACATTTGTTTAGGGCAAAACTGTAGTGACTTCTAGAAGGCAGATCAGTGAGTGGTTGCCTAGAGTCAGGAATAAGAGTTGAGGATTGTCTACAAAGAGGCAAGAGGGAGGTTTTATTTACTTTTTAAAAAGATTTTATTTATTTATTTGACAGAGATCACAGTAGGCAGAGAGGCGGGGGGGGGGGGGGGCGGGGAAGCAGGCTCCCTGCTGAGCAGGGAGCCTGATGTGGGGCTCCATTCCAGGACCCTGGAATCATGACCTGAGCAGAAGGCAGAGGCTTTAGCCCACTGAGCCACCCAGGCTCCCCAAGAGGGAGGTTTTAGAGTAAAGTTTTATATCTTGATTTTGACTGTGGTGTTGGTTATGGAAGTGAACACAATTGTCCACATTTATCAGGATGTCCACCTAAAGTAGGTGAAGTTTTTTTAGATGTATCTCCTTGGATGTAACTAATTTATTTAATGATCTCATTAAAGCTGAAGAAAAGGTTGTCTGTTCTGTTTAGTTTTTATTTATCAAATTTATGGTATTTATGTGGTTTTGCTCAATTATGTACCAGTAATCAATGTAATGGCAACTCAACACAGAAGAAATTTTTAACATTTAAAGGCTTGTGGCTATGGGAAGCCTAGCAGATTTTAATTCATACTTTTTCCCCAGAGCTGTAAAATATAAAATATATTAAGGTTAAATTCTGTGGGAAGGAAAATACAATATCAAAGGGGAAAAGAAGCCTTATAAAATGCCAAAGGTTAAAATAGAGGTTGGTTCAATGGTTTAAAATATGAATGATAGTGAATGATAAACAAACACCATGTTTCATAGATTCCATTAGATTTATTTATAAGAATGATGTAACATGGGATGCCTGGAAGGCTCAGTTGGTTAAGTGTCTGCCTTCAGCTCAGGTCATGATCCCAGCGTCCTTGGATCGAGTCCTGCATCAGGCTCCTTGCTCAGCAGGGAGCCTGCTTCTTCCTCTGCCTGCCACCACCGCTCCCCCTCCCCCTGCTTGTGCTGCCTCTGTCTCTTTCTCTGACAGATAAATAAATAAAATCTTTTAAAAAAAGAATGATATCACAGTTTCATTTTCAGATAATGAGATTTACAGTATACTGGAAAATTCATTCTTCGTAACTATTTGGACTTAGGATAACACTTTAAAAATATCAACTTACGAATGTACAGGAACAGTATATAATCTTTCCAGGTATTTTTTTTTTTTAAAGATTGTTTGATTGATTTGAGGGAGAGAGAGAAAAGTGGGGGGGGAGAGGCAGACAAAGAAAGACAAGTAGACTCCTTGTCTTTGCTGGGCATGGAGCCCAATACAGGACTCGATCCCAGGACTTAAGCCAAGACCGAGAGCTGGACCCGACTGACTGAGACACCCAGGTGCCCCTCATGGTACTTTTAAGAATAAGAATAAGAATAAATTGGCAGAGCAAAGAGGACCAAGAAAGAATAACCACAGAGAAAGAAGGGAAACTCAGAATGTGCAGAGACTTTTGAGGAAGGAGAATTGTCCTATACCTCAGAGAGTCAGGCAGGTAGGTGCCACAGCATCACGTCCTGAGGCTTTGACTCATGAGTGTGTGTCGGTGGGAGATATCTTTGCCTTTCGATTGACCAAGCGGGGATGTTGAGTTTGGAAATCAAGCATTCCTTAGCCGCTCTAAGGACTGAGAAGTTTATCTGTTTGAGAGCAAAGAGGGGCTCCAAGAAGATTGCAAAATTGAGGGTGATTGGGGTGCGTCAGTCAGCCGAAGTGTCCTAAAGGGTAGGGGAACGAACCCAGGCCCAAGGACTCTGAGAGCAGTGGGGTTCAAGGCCTTCCTGCTTAGGACCCCCAGGGCAGGTGCCAGGTACAATGTGGACCTAAGAACACCCAGTGTTCAGTCTAGACAGCACCTGCTGTGCCCAGCTGTGACTAGAAGGAGGGGTGACACTTGTCCCCAAGGGAAGTAGACTTGGCTCTTATGAACCAAATACCTCATCCCCAGCGTTCTGGGCTATCTAAACCCCTCTTGACTCTTGAGTGACCCAAGACCTGGGAACGTCATGGACAGAGTGAGCCTGGGCCCCTGCCTCTCTGCAGGAGAACATGGCCACCCAGTAGGAAGCTATGGGTGGCTTCGATCGGACGTCTTCCCTGCCCAGTGGGAAAGGGAAGCTTAGCAATATTGAGTTTTAGAGGCGGAAACACAAACACTTCTGGAGGTCTGCATGTTGTTGTTTACTGAACGCCGCTCCATAAGGACTGACTCGTGTTGGGTTGACTGTGACAGTGAGGAGGTCACAGTGCAGCTTTGGCAGAGTGGGAGACAAGATCTACATGGTACAAAATTGTGGGAGGAGCGAGAGGCGAGGACATGGGGAAAACGCATGTAGACAGCTCTTCCAAGAAAGCTGGCTATGACTGGAAGTTGAGGGATGGATGGAAGCTGGAGGAGGACGCCGGGTAGAGGATTCAGCTGGGAGGCCATGGCCAGCCGTGTTCTAGTATGCTCTCTTGCCTACTGTTGCTCTCTTGTCCAGCTTCTCTGGGCAACTTTCATTTCCCTGGTATTTATAAAAGTGACTGTAAAGGTAAGTGAGCTGCTGTTGAGGAACCCCCACATCTCAGTCACTTAACATAGTGAAGTTTTCTTTCTCATGAAGGCAAAGCCCAGTTGGGGCTTCCTACTGGGTGGCCATGTTCTCCTGCGGAGAGGCAGGGGCCCAGGCTCACTCTGTCCATCTGATCTTGCGCACTCAGCTTCCAGAGCTGCCCCAGGAAGGAAAGTAGCATAGGGAATTGCCTGTAGGAGGTTTACATGGGCCAGAACTGGAAATGGTGGACATCATTTCTGCCCACTTTGAGCAGAACAGTTGCGTGACCATGCGTCACTGCAGTGGGCTGGAAACTGCCACGCGGCTGTGTACTACCTCAGGATATGGGTCTGATGAATGTGCACTAGTCTTTGCCACATTATTCTGCCCCTTCATTACTGTGACCCCCTTAGCCCACATCTTAGCCTCTTAGGACCTCGCCCTCGGTTTGGCCTGGTGTCTTGACTAGGGTACCTACCGCTCAGACTCCTGTGCCAACCTGTTTCCAGCCTGACACTTTCAAGTCTCAGAGTTTCTTTTTTTCTTTTCTTTTTTCCTTTTAGGATGAATTTATTTATTTTAGAGAGGGGCATAGGGAACGAGGCAAGCAGACTCCCTGCTGAATGTGGAGCCTGACTTGGGGTTCAATCCCAGAACCCTGAGATCATGACCTGAGCTAAAATCAAGATTCAGATACTTGGGCATCTGGGTGGTTCAGTGGGTTAAGCCTCTGCCTGCAGCTCAGGTCATGATCTCAGAGTCCTGGGATCGAGTCCTACATTGGGCTCTCTGCTCTGCAGGGAGCCTGCTTCCTCCTCTCTCTCTCTGTCTGCCTTTCTGCCTACTTGTAATCTCTGTCTGTCAAATAAATAAATAAAATCTTTAAAAAAAAATATTCAGATGCTTAACCAACTGAGCCATCCAGATGCCCCTCAGAGTTTCTTATAGAGACTGTAAGGGGATCATCTCTGCTTGTAAATCAAGTCCCAAAACCCTTAAGATCTTGGCTTGGGACGTACCAGAGGGAAAGGCTTATGGAGTTGGGTGTGATAGGCAGCAGGACCAAACAACTTCCCGTGAAACATGGGCATTTCACTTTTTCCTTGTGGTCCTCTGCTGTGATGACCATTCTTGGCACCGGGGCCACAGGAACTTTCTCCACGAGCATCCCACACCTGGTAAAAACAAGACCCAGCCTCACACAGCTGGGATAGGATGGCATTTCCAAGAGACTTTGCCAAATTTGAAGGGAGGACAAATGGAAAAAAATAGAGGTGTTGTGGGTAAACCAGAGGTCGCTGTTCGTGCACAGCTGCAGATTACTGTCCCCCTCTTTAAGAAGTGCTGCCCCTCATGGCCAGCAGACTTCCCAGTGTGGACTGCTGGGTTTGGTCTGACTCTAGACATTCTGCTAGTCTTTGCTGCCTGACTCTTGTACACCGTTGTATCAGGTTGGCTTACTGAAAAATCACTGTGTTCGTTTTGGTGTTCGGCATGAATTTGAAATGAAAAGATTAAATTTTTAATAGTTCAAATTCTTTTGTCTTTCATTCAAAGTGTTCTTTTTTTCTTTTGGTAAGAATTTGCCTGAGGAGCCTAACAGTGATGAGAAAATTGTTTGGAGAGAATAGAACCTGAGTAAAGGGTGTTGAAGGGCTTTTAATGATAGTTCATCCAGGCCATGATAGGATTTGGAAAACCATCTCCATAAGACTATGTGGTATAGATTTTTCTTGTGGAAATATCCTTTAGGTGTAGCATTTCCACTTGATGGGGGAGGTTGAATAAGCACAACTTCTTGCCATTTGATTCTTTTTTTCCCCAAGAATTAATGTGTGTGTGTGTGTGTGTGTGTGTATAGATATATATATATTTTTTAAGTAGCCTCCCAGCGTGGAGCCCAATGCAGAGCTTAAACTCACAACTCTGAGATCAAGTCCTGAGCTGAGATCAAGAGTCAAATGCTTAAAGGACTGAGCCTACCCAGGCGTCCCTAGACGTCTACCTTTACATTTGAGGACTTGTTTTCTATTTGGTGTTAAGTTAGTTAACGTTGGATTCATTCTATTTAATCAAATTGAGGATTAGGACATAGTTTAAATTTCACAGTAGTGCTTTGGGCAAGTTATTAATATCTCCAGATAGCTAATCTCATTTTGAATTTTTCTTTTTAATTTTCCTATTGAGCCATAATTGACAAAAAATATAATCCCACCTTTTAAAGTGAACAGTTTTTTTTAGTGCATTCATAGGGCTGTGTCATCACTGCTGCTAATTCCAGAACATTTTCATCAACTTAAAAAAGAAACCACATTCAATTAGAAGTCACTCTTCATTCCCTTGCCCCCAACCCCTCGCAACTATTTATTTTCTGTCTGTATGGATTTGCTTAACCTGTGTATTTCAGATAAATGGAATCATATAATAGGTGGCCTTTTACATTTTGCTTCTTTCAATTAGCATAATGGTTTAGGTTTATCTGTGTTGTAGCGTGTATCACGTATCATTACTTCATTCCTTTTTGTGGCTGGATCATATTTCATTATATGGAGAGGCCGCATTTGGATTATTGATTCGTCATTTGATGGACATTGCGCAGTTTTGACTTTTAGGCTATTCTGAATTATGCCGCTATGAACATTCACAGACAAATTTGGATCCGAACGCTTGTTCTCAACCCTCTTGGGTATATATCTCTGAGTAGAACTTCTGGGTCATATAATAAATCTGTGTTTTGCTTTTTGAGGAACTATCAAAATGTTTTCCAAAGCAGCTGCATCATTTCTCATTTCCACCAGCAGTACACAAAGGTTTCAGTTTCTCCTCAGCCTTGCCAACATTTGTTATTTTTGTTGTTTTGATTATGGCTTTAATGTGTATTTCCCAAATGGCTAAGGATTTTAAGCATCTTTTCCTGTGCTTTTTGGCTACAGGATAGATGTGTATCCAAGTATTCTGCCCATTTTTTTTTATTTTGCCCATTTTTAATTGTCTTCTAAAATTTTTTTTTAAAAATTGTAGTTGTAAGAGTTCTTTATATAGGGGCACCCGGGTGGCTCAGTTGGTTAAGCATCTGCCTTTGGCTCCAATAATGATCTCAGGGTTCTGGGATTGAGGCCTGCGTCAGGCTCCCTGCTGAGCAGGGAGTCTGCTTCTCTCTCTGCCTCCCATTTCTGCTCACTCTTTCTCTCTTTCAAATAAATAAAATCTTTTTAAAAAGGAGATATATATATATATGTGTGTGTATATATATATATATTTATTTATATATTTATATAAAAGTATTAAGTTTTCTACTTCCTGTTCATCTTCTGTCTAGTTGTCACCATTTTTTAAAGATTTTTAAAAAATTTATTCATTTGAGAAGAAAGAGAAGGAGCACAAGCAGGAGGAGAGTCAGAGGGAGAACCAGATTCTCCACTAAGCAGGGTGCCTGTATGGACGCAATCCCAGGACCAGAGAAAGCCAAAGGCAGACACTTAACCATCTGAGCCACCCAGGCATCCCTGGTTGTCACTATTAAAAATGGAGTACTGGGACTCCTGGGTGGCTCAGTTGGTTAAGCAGCTGCCTTCAGCTCAGGTCATGATCCCAACATCCTGGGATCCAGTCCCACATCGGGCTCCTTGCTCAGCAGGGAGCCTGCTTCTCCCTCTGCCTTTGCCTGCCTGTGCTCGCTCGCTCTCTCTCTCTCTGACAAATAAATAAATAAAATCTTAAAAAAAAAAAGGAGTACTGAAGTCTCCAACTATCATTGCTGAGTTGTCTGTTTCTCCTCTGATTTCTGACAGTTTTTGCTTCATGTATTTTAGGGCTCCATTATTCAGTGCAGTGTTTTCATAACTATTATATTTTCTTAATGGACTGACACTTTTATCATCATAAAATGTCCTCTTTGCAGCAAGTAGTGATTTTTTACTTAAAATCTATTTTTCCAGATTTTAGTATAATCACTACAGCTTTCTTTTGGTTACTATTTTTATGGTATGCTTTTCCATTCTTTTACTTGAAAGCTATCAGTATCTTTGTATCTAAAATGTTTACTTTTTATTTATTTATTTGACACAGAGAGAGAGATCACAAGTAGGCAGAGAGGCAGACAGAGAGAAGGCTGAGCAGAGAGCCCGATGCGGGGCTTGATCCCAGGACCCTGAGATCATGACCTGAGCTGAAGGCAGAGGCTTAACCCACTGAGCCACCCAGGTGCCCCAGTATCTTTGTATCTAAAAGTTGTGTCGCTTGTAGACTCCGTATAGGTGGATCATGTGTTTTTATCCATCCTTCCAGTCTTTGCCACCTTTTAATTGGAATGTTTAATCCATTTATGTTTAATGTAATTATTGGTAAGGTAAGATTTGCATCTGTCATTTCACTATTTGCTTTCTCTATGTCTTTTGCCTTTTGTGTTCCTCTATTCCTCTGTTACTGTCTTCTTTTTAAAGAAATTTTCTAAAGTAGAATTTAAATTCTACTTAAATTGTCATTTATTATCTTTTCTGAGTTACTTTCTTAATGCTTGACCAGTGGATTTTAATTAAACTTTTAGTTTATAACAAACTAGGTTCAAATTAATACCAAATTAATTTCAGTAGTATATCAAACCTTTACTCTTATGTATCTCTCTTCCTTCCCCCTCCTTTGTGTTATTATTTTCGTACCAATTATATCTTTATATTTTACATTCCCACCCCAGGATTATTGGTGTTTATAGTTGCCTCTTAGATCAGGTGGGAGGAAAAAGTTATAAACAAAATATACAGTTATGCTATTTGTATGTTCCACACCTTTAGTGATTTTTATTGATGCTCTTTATTTATGTGAATATAAGTTACTATCTTGTGTCCTTCCATTTCAGCCCTCCTTTAGAATGTCTTGTATTTCAGGTATGCTAATAACAAAATCCCTTTGTTTTTGTTTATCAAGTAATGACCTGATTTCTCCTTTATTTTTGAAAACTAATTTTCTGGTTATAGAATCCTTGGTTGATGGTTTTCTCACTCATCAACTTTGAGTACATCATCCCATTACCTTCTGGCCTCCGTGGTTCTAATGAAATTCTGCTGTTTATCTTGTTGAAGATCGCTTGTATGTGATGAGTTACTTCTCTCTTGCTGCTTTCGAGTCTTTGTATTTTCGACAGTTTATATTGTGTCTAGATGTGGATCTCTTTGAATTTACCCTAATTCTTGGATAACAATTTCTTGGATGTGTAGATTAATGTTTTGCTTCACATTTGGGAAGTTTGGGGTCATTAGTTCTTCAAATATTCTTTCTTCTTTTTGTTCCTTTTCTGTGATTGTCATTATAGTCTGTTGGTAGGCTTGATGGTGTTCTACAGGTCTCTGAAGTTGTATATAGATTCCATTTTCTTCATTCTTTTTTTCTTTTTCTCAGACTTGATATTCTTGGTTGATCTATCTTCAAGTTTTCTGTTTCTTTCATCTGGTCCAAACTTCTTTTGAGCCTCTTTAGAGTGAATTGTTTTATTTCCATTATTGCACATTCAATTCCAGAACTTCTATCTGGTTTTTCTTTGTGAGAAGGTAAGGTAGGAATGTGAGAAGTCACAGCAACTGAATCCCCAATTATCCCATTTAGTTGAAATATCAAATGGGTGGGAATAGATAAGATGCTTTGAAAACCACCATGTTTGATAATAATGTATTCATACATTCTTTATCATCAGAAATCTAATGACAAGGCATCAAACAAATTGAAATTGAGGAATCTTTCTGCAAAATAACAAGCCTATAGTCTTCAAAAATGTCACTGTTACAAAAGGCAAAAGAAGGCCAAGTGACTATTCTGAGTTAAAAAGTCTAAGGAGACATATCTACTAAGCATAATCTGTGATGATGGACTGAATCTCCTGTTAGGAAAAAATTTTGCCATAAAAGACATTATTGGGATCATTGATAAGATTTGAATATGAAATGTATATTCATCAGCTTGTTAAATTTATTATTTTGATCATTGTGCTGTGATTATGTCCTTATTCTTGGAAGGCATATGTTTAAATATTTGAAAGCAAAGGAGCATGATGCTTACATATTATATTCAAATGGTTCAGAATATGTGTGTGTGAGAGAGAGTGTGCATGGGCACAAGTGTAAAATGTTAATAATGAATTTGGTTAAAGCATATATGGAAGTTCTCTGACTTTTTTGAGGTAAATTTTCTATAAATTTGAGATTTTATCAAACCAAAAGGTAAAAAATAATTTTTACAGACTTAGGTTATGCCAGACATTCTAATTATTGAGACACAGCAGTTTACAAAATAAAACTCTGTCCATCAGGTCATTTACTTCCTAATGCAGGAGACAGAATGAACTAAAGAAGTAAAATGATATTGTATTTTGGATGGTGATAAGTGAAATGAAGACAAATAAGCAGGTGAGAGTGACAAATTCCAGAGTGAGATATTTACAATTTTAAATAGACGGTGGGTTAGACACCTCTTCTATCTTTAAATCTCTGGACTGCAGACTCTGATCAGCCAGATACAGGTACAACCTGGTAGCCACCACCTTCCTCTTGTCTCCCAGTCTAGGGCTGCTCTGTTATTGACAAGATGTGGGACACACCTCCCAGTGCCCAGTCCTATGCATGCCTGACCCAGATTGTGGGTTACTTAATGTCCTTTGTTGGTTTGCAAACTCACCCCCATACGTGCAGGGCAAGAAGAGACCAAAGAAAGAGGCAGGCTATTCCAGATTGGTAGGTGGCTGGTTTCGTAAGAAAGGGGACTTATATATGTGACTTTTGTAGATGGAGGCAAGATGAGTAGACCTCCACACCTGCCTGCCACGTTTTAAAAGCCTACAGAGGCCTTAAGTGGGTTCAGTCACAAATACCATCTAGATATAGCAATAACACCTTACCTTCTCAAGGCCGAGTCTTTGGAAGAGCTCCAACTCTGAGGACTGTAGGCAGAGTGTACTTCTTAAGGACAGGGGTGGGCGTGAGCACCTCTGACTGCGCAGGTCCAGCTTGAGGTTCAACCAGGGGTCATGTCCTCTAGATTACTTTCTCCAACACCCACAGGGGCTAACCTCAGAGCTGACAGATACATGCTTTCTCCTTTCATTTCTACCTGCCCCCGTAAATGAAGGCTTCTGAAGGACCTGTTGAAAGACTTCTCAGTTTGTCCTAAAGGACTGAGTGACCAGTCATCAATTTCATCCTTGTTTTGGCTCATTCTCCCTGCTTTGCCCCTTCCCTCTGTCTTCTGATCCCCAAAGTCACAATCCCCAATAAAGTACAATAAAGTACATCTTTCTCAGATTCTGGTTCTTTTGGTGGAATCTAAGCCAAGATCATAGCAGGAAAGGGCCCATTGAGAAGATGCCTTCTTAAATGGGAATTCATTGAGCATTTATTTATTTATTTATTTTTTAAAGAAACAGATTCTTTTTTTTTTTTTTTAAAGATTTTATTTATTTATTTGACAGAGAGAGATCACAGTAGGAGAGAGGAAGGGAAGAGATCACAGAGAGAGAGGAAGGGAAGCAGGCCCCCTGCTGAGCAGAGAGCCGGATGTGGGACTCGATCCCAGGACCCTGAGATCATAACCTGAGCTGAAGGCAGTGGCTTAACCCACTGAGCCACCCAGGCGCCCTTCATTGAGCATTTAAAATGGTTCAGTGATCAGGGCGCCTGGGTGGCTCAGTGGGTTAAGCCTCTGCCTTTGGCTCAGGTCATGATCCCAGGGTCCTGGGATCGAGCCCCGCACTAGGCTCTCTGCTCAGTGGGGAGCCTGCTTCCCCGTCCCCCTCTGTCTGCCTCTCTGCCTACTTGTGATCTCTGTCTGTCAAATAAATAAATAAAATCTTTTAAAAAAATGGTTCAGTGATCTATGTTCTATTACTATCATCTCTTATTTCATTGTTAAGGAAACTGGGGTTTGGGGGGATGATGCAGCTGCCCCAGGGTCACACAGTGTAGAAGAAGACACGGAACCCAGCTAGTCTGTCTCCTGGCTCACTCTCATTCTGGCCCCTCTTTTTTCCTCCATTGCATTTATTACTGCCTTTTCAAAAGTTCCAGTTTTACTAGTGAAGTCAACAGGAACGTAAGAAAGAGTTATTTTCATGTCAGGATCTCACTTAAAGGAAAATTTATAATGAGGATCCAGGTGCTCGTGATAATCATCATCATCATCATCATCTTACTGTGTTAGTATAGGTTAGACTTTGCTGCACTAACAAAAAACCCCAGAATTTCGGTGGCTGAACATAAGATCTCATTTTTGTCCATGTTATATTTCTATGGTAGGACAAGCAGGGGTTTCCACTCTGCATTGTTTTGTAATCTAGACTAATGGAGCAGCCACTAGCTGGAGCATTGCTGGTTGCTCTAGAGGAGGCAAGGGTGCCCTGGAGGGTCTCACACCAGCAATTACGTATTCTGTATGGAAGCTACATATGCCACATCTGTTCACAGTTCATTATCCAGGGCGACTGTACCCAACCCACTGGGGCCAGGAAGCAGTCCTACTCTATGTACAGAGAGATATTTGTTGAACAGTGTTAATGACTGTGTCACACCTACTGAGAAAGCTTCAAGGGGAAATGAAACTCGGTGATAGAGGCAGGTTCTCCACTGTTATCATCTTACCCTCTTATAGAGGTTGTCTCTGTATATCTCTATATCTCTTATAGAGAGCATCTTCTCTCTGAGGTGAGGGAGACGGCACTATATGTCCTGGAGTGTGGGGCAGGCTAGTCGGTAGAATAGGTGACTCTTGGTCTCCGAGTGTTGAGTTCAAGCCCCACGTTGGGCATAGGGCTTGCTTAAACAACGAAAGTAAGGAGGCCTGGGTGACAGAGACCATTAAGTGTCAGACTCTTGGTGTTGGCTGAGGTTGTGACGTTGGGGTCATAGGACTGAGCCCTGAGTCGGGCTGTGGGCTCAGCATGGAGTCGGCTTAGGTCTCACCATCCTTCTGTCTCTACACCTCTTTCCCCATACCCCCCATTCCTGTGTATGCTCTCTTTAAAATAAATAAACCTCAGAAAAGGATATCCTGCTTTTTAAAAAAATTATTTTCTGAGTGCTTAGCTTAAAATGCCTAGGGCTTAGCTTAAAATGCCTTTCAGTTGATTTTTATTATTAATATTTTAAGGAAGGATAGCAGTTTCTCCAAACCTCCACAGGCATCAATACTTCTGGAATAAATGATGACATTCCTTTTAACCTCAACATGGTTATGTTTTATTTATTATTTTATTTGTATATGCCCTACTTACTCAATGACACTCACAGGTTATACACTGCCCAAGTAAGTACATGATGTAGACGGCTTATCGCTAGCTATTATCTATAACATCAGCCACCATTTTGAGCCTATCTAAGTGATCTTTTGTTTTTCTACTTTATTTTTAAAAAGATTTTATTTATTTATTTGGCAGACAGAGATCACAAGTGGGCAGAGAGAGAGGAAGGAAGCAGCCTCCCTGCTGAGCAGAGAGCCTGATGCGGGACTCGATCCCAGGACCTGACACCATGACCTGAGCCAAAGGTAGAGGCTTAACCCACTGAACCACTTGGGGGCCTCTATTTTTCCACTTTAAAAATGCCTTTTTCCAATTCTAGGCATGTTGGGTCCTCTCTTACACCCACAAAAATTTGTTGGGACCTTGTAAGACATACCAGTGCCCCCCTTGAACTTCTTCTTGTGGGACAGTGAAAAATATGAACAAATAACATGTAACAGAACCTAAGAACACCTGTTTTGACGCTTTGCCTGGAGACCAGCTGGCATTTGATTATTATAATAAAGGATGATTAGCCCAAAGCTATCCCAGATTGAAAGGGCTGGCAATCTTGTTCCAAGGAGAGTCCTCCCTTTCTTTGGTAAATCGGTTAGTCATTTATTGAATATTTAACCAGCATTTCATTGTGAAGCTCAGAATGGGTGAGTGAAATGTTGTGGTCAGGTTTAAATTTTAGGAAAATTGTGCTGTAGCAGTGTGAGGCATAGGCTGGAAATGAGAGTTGTAGTGACCCAAGCACTAAGTGATGAGAGACCGAATTAGAACGGTGGTGGTGGGAATAACGAGGAGGGACTGGGTTCCGGAACTCTCCAGAGGGAGGATCTACACTGTTGACTTGTTGGCTGCGGGGAGAGATGAGACGGAGCACGAAGGAGGAGGCTCAGTGGTTCGCCTGACAACTAGGTGCATGGTGGTACCATTCCATTCACTGAAGTGAACACCCAAGGAAGAGTGTGTGTGTGTGGGGGTGGGGGGTATCAAGTTAGTAGCAGAGGAGCTGTTGAGAGAGACATAAGGAGTTAATTATTTGGAACCGGAAGCCAGCAGAAAGTTTCATCGGTGTAATACACTTTCCTTGTATGCCTGGGCTCTGGCTATAGAGTGTGGCGATTCCATACAAGTGGTAGTTAAAACCATGGTGTGGATGAGATCAGATCAAGACCCTGGGTGCACTGAGAAGAGCTCCCCCTCCTCTGTTCCACTACTGGATGCTTCTCTCAGCTCTCATTGTCTCCTGCCTTAGAAACCCTCTCTGTACTGCTCATCCCCACCATTACCTATCCCCCATCCAAACCTCTCCCACGTGGCTTGGCCATTGCATCCAGCCTGCTCTGGCTAAGGCAGCCGGGTTTTCTGTCTGTGTTGCCGCATCTGAGGAAAATGCCAGTGTTCCGGCCTCGAAATGCCCAGATGGGGCAGCATTCCCAGAGGCCTTCAGTGCTGCTTCATGCTGCTCTTTGTCCTCCGCTGTGTCACCTGCCGTGCACCCTGTCTGAGCACTGTAGGGACACTGTGTATACCTCTCTGTCTCACATGTCCCCAGGGAAAACGTCTCGTGAGTCCTTGCTTGCGGCCTATCTTGCCATTAGGTTCAGACCTAGTCTGGGGGCCTGGACTGTAGGTTGGATCCTAATTACCCCCTTCCTCCTCCTTCCAGAACCTTCCATGACCTCCTACCCTCCCCCATTCGCGCTCCCTGCCCGCCCTCATAGAGTGACATACGAACTGCCCTAGGGGCTAGTCCTTCCATGAAAATTCCCTTGCAAATATAAAATAAAATGAGTTTTAAAGCGGAGGAGCGTTTAAAGGAACATAGGCTTGCTGCAGAAATCATTCAGAAAATGTAACAATGTACAAATAAAAATTTCTAGTATAATTACCCAGAAATCATCACTCTTCACATTTTCAGTAATTTCCTTCCCAAGATGTACCTCACATTTATTTTACTTAAAAGTAAGATTATACTATACATGTCGTTTTTTTTTTATATAGGTAGTTTTTAAAAAGTCAGTTAAATGTGTTGTTAATAAATAGAGATGACATGATTTTTAATGGAATTGCACTTTGTTGGATGTTACTCTCTTTTAATCAATCCTTTATTAACAGGTAAGTTCCAATTTTTAAAAATATTTTATTTATTTATTTGAGAGAGAGAATGAGAGAGAGAGCACGAGAAGAGGGACGGTCAGAGGGAGAAGCAGACTCCCTGCCGAGCAGGAAGCCTGACGTGGGACTTGATCCCGGGACTCCAGGATCATGACCTGAGCTGAAGACAGCCACTTAAGCAATGGAGCCACCTAGGCACCCGGTTCCAATTTTTTATATTGGAAACAAGGCTATGCTGAATGGCCCTATATGTAAATCTCTGTGGGCTTTATTTGTGTGCATACGTGAGTTACTTCCTTAGGAAATACTCCTAGAAGGTAAGTTACTACATCAAACTATTTATACTATAAAACCTAAACTCTATTGCCAAGATGCCCTTCACTTAACTTCTACCAATTTATGCTCCTGCCAGGAATGTATGGGAGTACCCTGATTATCATAGCTTTGACACATTCTGGGTGTTTTTTTTTTTTTTTAAAGATTTTATTTATTTATTTGACAGACAAATCACAAGGAAGCAGAGAGGCAGACAGAGAGAGAGAGAGAGGGAAGCAGGCTCCCTGCTGAGCAGAGAGCCCGACGCGGGGCTCGATCTCAGGACCCTGAGATCATGACCTGAGCTGAAGGCAGAGGCATTAACCCACTGAGCCACCCAGGCGCCCCCATTCTGGGTGTTTTAAAATCTCCACTGAAGGGCGCCTGGGTGGTGCGGTTGGTTAAGCATTGGACCCTTGGTTTTGGCCCAGGTCATGATCTCAGGGTCCTGAGGCCAAGCCCTGCACTGGGCTCCATGCTCAGCTTGGAGTCTGCTTAAGACTCTCTCTTCCCGGCCTCTGCTTTCAGCTCAGGTCATGATCTCAGGGTCCTGGGATCAAGTCCCGCATCAGGCTCTCTGCTAGGCAGGGAGCCTGCGCCTTCCTCTCTCTCTCTACTTGTGATCTCTCTCTGTCAAATAAATAAAATCTTTGGGAAAAAAAAAAAAAAAAGACTCTCTCTTCCCTCCCTCTGCCCCTACCACGCTTATGCTCGTGCTCTCTCGAATAAATCAATCAATCTTAAAAAAAAAAAAAAAAGAATATGTCAAAACAGGACAACAGTGATTATTGTTATTACTTTGAGGTTGAGGTTAAGTAAAATCTTTTAGGTGACGCCCGTGTCCCTTCATCCAAGTAGGGCTAAAGAGTGACTTCTCTGTAGTGAGGTATCAACTGGGCTTGGAGGACTTAGAAGAGGGATGGATTAACTTGACAAGGCACATGGAGGTTTCAGTCAGGCTTGGGAACTCTGGTTTGAATGCTTTCTTACCTTGTTTTCCGTTGACTGTGAGTGACAGTTCTGACCCAGAATGTAATGCTTTCCAAATGCACATGAGACAGTAGAATCTGATGCCATGATGGCATAGATGACAGGCTCTCCAGAGGCCTATAGCCTTGACTGGGGCAATGACATTACTATTTTTCACCATTGAGTGTCCAGCTACTGCCAGAACAGTGCCAGGCACACATTAGATGGTCAATATTTGCCAACTGAATGAGCAGGTTTCAATCCTTTATTAACAGGTAGTTCTACTTTTTTAAACAGTTTTATTTACTTATTTGAGAGAGAATAAGTAGATAAGTAGCTTATCAAATAGCAAGACCTAGCATTAGCATGAATTCTTCTAAAATTCTTTCATTTCATACAGTTTTAATTAGAGGAATACTTTTTTTTTCTGAGAATAAGGTTATTTTCTTTTTCTTTTTGTTGCTTGAGTAATTGAGTCTACACTGCTTAGTCAGGCGTTTGAAGTCCTCCATTATGATATGTTCTCAAGTTACTCTGCTAGGCTTACTAACTTTCAACGGACACCCGTGGTCCAACTAAAATGGAAGATTATTCCCTATTTTTATAAATGAGCCCTCACACTGTTCTTCTTTTCATTGAATACAAGTTTGTTTTATTTATTTAAGTAAATAAATAAATAAATAAATAAATATTTGTTTATTTATTGTGTTAGTCGCCACACAGTACATCATTGGTTTTTGATGTAGTGTTCCAAGATTCATTGCTTATGTACAATGCTCAATACTCCATGCGGTATGTGCCCTCCTTATACCCATCACCAGGCTCACCCATCCCCCCAACCCCTTCCTTCTAAAACTCTCTATTTGTTTCCCGGAGTCCGTGGTCTCGCATGGTCCGTCTCCCATTCCGATTTCTCCCCTTTCATTTTTCCCTTCTCCTCATGTCCTCCATGCTATGGCGTATGTTCCGCTAATAAGTGAAACCATATGATATTTTACTTTCTCTGTTTGACTTATGTCACCCAGCATAGTCTCCTCCAGTGCTATCCAAGCTGATGCAAAAGTTGGGTATTCATCCTTTCTGATGGCTGAGTAATATTCCATTGTCACACTGTTATTCTATTCCATTCCCTCTGACCAGATCCCTTCTCTTCTGTTAAGACTTCTCTGAGATTACCTGTGATGAACATTGTGATGACACCCCCATATCCATTCCTGTTTTCTTTGTCACTTGCCTAATTTCCATTTGATAACTATATCTTCCCCATGTGGGAAGAAGTCCAATTCCATTCTGATGTAAACAGCAGTGAAAGCAATTGACATAATCATATATCCCGGCCATAAATCAACAGTTAAGGGTACCCAGCAATGGGCATGTGAATCAGATCATACCAGCAAGAGGCAGAGATGAGAATTAGCTGGGGGTTGCTCCCTTTCCCTGACTGAGATGGGGATGCACGTAGCTCTGGAAATAGCTGGCAGCCATCTTGGTTGGATGGAGCTGACATGATGGGAGGTAGAGAAAGAAGCTGGTCCTTGACAATATCCTCAAACACCACAGAGCCCACATTCTGTTGGCTTTCAGTGAAATGAGCCAATAGCTCATCTGTATTATTGTATATATGACCCAGTTTGAGTTGGCTTTGTTTTTCTTTTTTTAATTTGAACATAATGCTCCTCTTCTCATAAGCTGGCAATTTCATCTTTCTTGTTAGCACTTCTACAATCTTCCTGTTAGTCTATAAGAATAATAGACTCTACAAATACATAGTATATGCACTAATACACATATGTGTGTATAGTCTACAGATATACATACTATCTAGTATAGTGATTTGTTCAGAGCCATGGCTAAACACATTTTTTAAAAAAATGACTCAAGGGTGAGTGAATTTCAATGGTTATAGAGTTAATCTAAGTCAGTGGATTTACCTTATTTCTCTGAAAATTTTTATGGTAAGGTTTAAATTGTATATAAATATAAAGGCTAAGACATATACCTCTTAGGAGAAAACATGAGGGTAAATACCCATGACCTTAGATTTGGCAGTTGATTCATAGATATGAAGTAAAAGCAAAAGAAGAGAAAGAAATAGGTAAATTGGACTTTATCAAAATCGAAAAACTTTGCCCATCAGAGAACATTACCAACAACGTAAAAAGGAAACCTACAGAACAGGAGAAGGTATTTGTAAATCTCCTATCTGAGGGTCAGAATACAGACAAAACTTTCACAACTCCATAGTAAGAAGATAACCCATTTTTTTTTTTTTTACTTTTATTTATTTATTTGACAGACAGAGATCACAAGTAGGCAGAGAGGCAGGGAGGGAGAGAGAGAGAGGAGGAAGCAGGCTCCCTGCTGAGCAGAGAGCCTGATGCGGGGCTCGATCCCAGGACCCTGGGATCATGACCTGAGCTGAAGGCAGAGGCTTTAACCCAGTGAGCCACCCAGGTGCCCTGATAACCCAATTTTTTAAACGGGCATAGGACTTGAAAAGGCATTTCTCCAAGGAAGATACACAAATGGCCAGTAAACACATGAAAAGATGCTGAGCACCATTAGTAATTGGTGAAACGGAAAGACATCACTTTACACTCACACACATGTGAGGGCTATGATCACGAAAGAAGAGAGTAAATAGCATTGGCAAAGATGTGGAATGTCCCTGCTGGCGGGAACGTAAAAGTGTTCTGCCACTATGGGAAACAGTTGGGTAGTTCCTCAGAAAGGTAAACATAGACTCACCATACTATCCCACACTTCAGTCCTCAGTGTACATCCAAAGTAACTGTGGAACAGATACCAAACGAGATACATCTGCATGCATGTTCCTAGCTGCACTGTTCACAGTAGCTCAAGGTTGGAGACAACTCAAGTGTTTATCCCTCGATGAATCAGTAAGTAAATGTGGTCTATCCATCAATGCGGTGTTTTTCAGCCATAACAAGGCATGATGGACTGGTACACGCTACAGTGTGTATGAGCTGCGGAAACATTATGCTTACTGAGAGAAGAAGGACACAGAAGGTCATATATTGTATCATTCCATTCACAGGTAACATCCGGGGTAATTCCGTAGAGACAGAAAGCAGGTTAGTGGTTGCTGGAGCCTGGGGAGAGAGAAAAGGGAAAGTAACTGGTTACTGGGTATAATTTCTTTTTGGGGTGATACATATGTTTTGGAACTGCATACAGGTGGTGATTGTACAACATTGCAAATGTATTAAATGCTACTAAATTGTTCACTTTGTTTTTTTAAAAAATTCTTTTATTTATTTTATTTTATTTATTTATTTATTTTGATTTTATTTATTTATTTTATTTATTTATTTGACCGAGAGAGAGAGAGAGCGCACAAGCAGGCTGAGGGGCAGGCATTATGAGAGGGAGAAGCAGGCTCCCTGCAGAGCAGGGGAAGCTGGATATGGGACTCTATCCTAGGACTCCAGGATCATGACCAGAGCCAAAGTCAGTGGCTTAACCAACTGAGCTACCCAGGTGCCCTATTAAAATATTTTTTATTTATTAATTTGACAGAGAGAGCACAAGCAGATGGAGTAGCAGAGGGAGAGAGGGGCAGGTCCCCTACCGATGTGGGGCTCGATCCCAGAACCCTGGAATTATGACCTGAGCTGAAGGCAGACGCCCCACCAACTGAGCCACTCAGCCCCTGAATTGTTTGCTTTGAAATGGTTTCTGTGATGGGGATTTTACCTCCACATGAAAAATGTCTTCTATGAATGAGTCAGTAGGAGCAAAACATGCTGACATGTGTTTAATACCTGGTTAACAAGTACTTTTCAAAATTGAATTAATCGGTACTCTGATTCTGAGCTCAACTTTCAAAATTGATAGGACGGAAGTCAGGATTACCTGAAGTGTGGGATGTACTTGGAAGTACACGGATGTACTTGGAAGGTAACATGGGAAAGCAAGGCTTTAAATAACTTTGCCTCATACAGTGAGAAATTTAATTTCTTTTCAAGGATTTTAGTCAGCGTTTAGTTCTGTGAGCGTGTCACTGAGAGAGGCTCAGTTTCGTGTTGGGATGTCTAGCCTCTCCAGCACATGCTAAGCCCTCAACAAAGAGAGAATAGGCTTCAGGCTCAGTGCCCTCTGTGGGCAGTGCTGTCTAAGTGATCTTAATATCATGGTTGTTTTCTGTATGTTTATTTTTACTTTTACCTTGTATTTATGTTACGTGACACCTGTTTTCTACTTCAGTGCTTTGCATTAGACTTCGACAGTGATTTCCTATATAAATTAATTTCAGAAGAAATGTGAGTCAACAACAATGTGTAAATAATAATATAAATGGTGTGAGGACTTGGGGAAAAACCCTAGGACTCCGATGAGCACCAGCATAAAGATACACTTTAGATTTGGAATATGTGCACCTGAGTGTCTCGCTACACAGCCAGCCGTGGACCTGCCACTTAGCCCCTCTGTGCTTTCGGTTTCTGCGTACCTCGCGGAACCTTTACAGCAGATACTTTACAAATGTAAATCATTATTGTTAAATTATTTGTGTTGGATAGCATCTGTATTGCAAGAGCTGCATTTCCCAGGGTCCCTTGCCAGCACCGTTCTGGTAAGGTGTCGTTCCTCCAGGGAGATGCCCTCCTGGGATGGGAAAGGCACAAGGAGTGTGTCTTTCTTCCTCTGGCAGCCGGGGCTGACATAAGGCTTCGGAAGACACATATTTTTGCAGGGAGGCGAGACTACAAAGAGCGCCCCTGACAGTTACCAGCTTCCAAGCTGCAAGGCAGCCGTGACATTGGCAGTGATTCCATGTCATTTCCTGTGATTTCTGACTATGGGGCAGCAGTTTGCTGACATCGATCGGGTCCACATCGAGCGGTGGACTGACCCGGGAGTTGGTGCTGGTCCCCTTCCCCCGTTCACCCCTTCCAAAGATTTTGTGCCTCTGATTCCCTGTGTTAAATATCTTCCTGCTGGGTTAAAGCCTCTGCCTTCAGCTCAGGTCATGATCTCAGGGTCCTGGGATTGAGCCCTGCCTCCTCGGGCTCTCTGCTCAGCGGGGAGCCTGCTTTCCCCCACCTCTCTCTGCCTGCCTCTGCCTACTTGTGATTTCTCTCTCTCTCAAATAAATAAAATCTTTAAGTATCTTCCTGCTGGTAGTACCTTGAGTAGTTTCCTGAACCCTAATGGAGATATGATTAGTTGTGTTAAATTTTTTAAGAAGCTTCTGTTGAATCATAATACAATAAGAGTTAACATTTGTTGAATGTTTACTAACTCCTAGTCATTGGGATAAGCCATGTGCATGTATAACCTCATTCAGTTCTTTTACCCCATGAGGTAATTTCTATTACTGTCTTCATTTTGCAGAGGGGGAAACTGAGGCAGGGGGTTTCTCCCTGACCTAGGCTCAGAGGTGACAAACAGTAGAGGAGGGATTTGAACTCAGGCTGTCTGAATAGAGTGTTCCGTGACTACACATTATATCATCTCACCCCTGCACACACAAAAAATGTTACTTCAGGTCTCCAGTAAAGTCTACTGTAGGTCTGAAACCAGAACTGTTTTGGATTTCAGAACTTTCGATTTTTAGAAGGATGACAGGACCTTGTAATCAAACACACTGCTAGTTATGTAATGAGATGAGGGTTCATATGGAATAAAAAGAGGCCATACATAGCCAAAGGAAAGTGCAGTTGCTACCAAAGGAGTTTAGGTGCCACACTTAGGGGGAAAAACACTTACGTTTCTCAAAACTTTTTAGATTTCAAAATTGCTGGTTAAGAATTATGGACCGGCAGTCTTCATGAAGTGTTAGCAGATAGAAAAGAGAAGTTGAGTAGATAAAAAAAAAAATTTCCTCCATCTATTGTTTCATTTTCATTGAACCTGTAGTACTGGCTACTTGTGACCACTCCTTTCTTTTTTTAGCCAAAGCATGTGGGCAGGAACTTGGTTCATGTCTGTCTAAGTCACAGTGAATTGCGAGTACATTTACTTTGTAGACACCAGAAGGTTAAGGTCATTGTGGCGTTTCGCTTGTCCAGAGTGGCACCCCTTCTCACAGGACAAGAGCCCATGAAACCATCAGAAAGACGCCCTGGAACGCCTTAGGATCTTTTATGGTTCACCTTGTTCGTCCATAACTTGACCTTCTTACACCACATTTCTGTTAGTTTGGGTGATGTTATTTATTAAGGTTTTAGCTTAAATATAGCTAAGGGTAGCTTTAGCACTTTATATTTAATTAGCTTATTCCCGTTATCAGTATGTGGATAGCAAACCGCCCTATACTCAGTGGCTTAAGACAACAATTGTTGCTTCCATTGTTCATGGGTTGGCGAGGCTCACTTGAGATGTCCTGATTTGGGGTTTCTCATGGGGTCCCAGGTGCTCACGGCATTTGAAGGCTCAGCTGTGCTGATTGCCCAGGATGGCTCACGCACATGCCTCGCAATTTGGTGCTGGCTGTCAGGTGGGGACACAGCAAAGGTTGTCACCTGTATGGGACCACGATGTGGAAGCTGAGTTCGGAGAGGCAGGCCACTACTATGGGTCTCTCAGAGACCCAGGCAAAAGCTCTAAGACTTCTTATCATTCTGGCCTTAGAAAATATTCAGCCTCACTTCTGCCTTATTCTTTTGGTCAGAAGAGAGTCACAGAGCCAGCCCAGATTTCAGAGGAGAACGGTATACGAAGATGTGAACATTAGAAGCATGGGTCCCGGGGTGGGGGAGTCTTTGAAAATTAGCTGCCACACAGCTCACATGGATGCAGGTACACAAGGGTTTAAACATTAATTAAAAAATCATACACACAGAGGCAAAAGTTTTATCACTGTAAAATGGGGACAAAAATGTCTCGAAATAGTACTGCATGTTTATTTCAATATCGTATAGTACTTTTTAAATACAACTCTTTTTTTTTTTTTTTTTTAAAGATTTTATTTATTTATTTGACAGAGATCACAGGTAGGCAGAAAGAGAGGAGGAAGCAGTCTCCTTGCTGAGCGGAGAGCCCAATGCGGGACTCGATCCCAGGACCCTAAGACCATGACCTGAGCTGAAGGCACAGGCTTTAACCCACTGAGCCACCCAGGCGCCCCAAAATACAACTCTGTTTGAGGAGATTTGAAAAAAATAAAGGGCATGGCGTCGAGGAGGTGGTCACACGGAGACTTCAAGCACCACAACTTTTAAGTCGAGCAGTGAGAGCAATTCTCTAGAGCTACAAAAACATAATGAGACCCTTTCCAAAAGATAGGGCATCATTGTGGATTTCTGGCAAACGGTGATAACCATTTCGTGATGAGAGCGGGCCGGCGGGTGAGCAAAAGGGCCCAGGAGATAATGAAGGCAGCCTTTGTAGCTGGAAACCGGGCATTCTTATTTGGGTTGTTGTTGGCTTGTTTTGGTTTTTGTTTATGTTTTTGTTTTGTTTTGTTTTGTTTGAGTCACAGACCCTTTCGAGCTTATGATGGGAGTTGGGAACTGTTCACCCAGAGAACATGGATGTTTGTATACCTTTGTCACTCCCTCCTCCTCCTCTTCATTCCTTCTACAGTTATTTTTAGAGAGTTGTTTCTGTACCAGACACTGATCTGGACCAAAGGATAAAATAGGGAAGAAGACAGATAAGTTGCCCAATCTCATGTCATGCACATTCTTAAGATAGAACCCCACCCCCCACCCCAGGGGTGCCTGGGTGGTACAGACGGTTAAGCGTCTGACTCTTGCTTTAGGCTCAGGTCAGGGGATCCAGCACTGGGCTCTGAGCTCAGCGTGGGGTCTGCTTGAGATTCTTTCCCCCTCTGCCCCTCCTGCTCGTGCTGGCTCTCTCTTTCTCTCACATATAAATAAAATCTTAAAAAACAAACAAAAAAACCAAACCCAAGTACACCAATACATAAGACAACTCCAGCTAGTTGTAAGTAATGAGCTACGAACACAGCATCTTGCATACAATTTTACAGAGCTCACTTTCTTCCACAGACTTTTTCCTCACTCTGCATCGATAACTTCTCTTTTGAACCAAAGGAGAACTTTTTCCTCTAAGCAGGGTGGATGTGGCTGTTGGCTCTCTGTTGCTTTTTCACTTAACACCGGGTGCACAGATATTGTCTTTTTCCCAACAGCGAAGAACAATTATATGCAGCGTCATTGTAGGTGACTTTCCTAACTAATGGGAACAGCATCGGTTCCTTATGAAATTTCAGAACGTACTGCTTCTAGTGAGGATCAAAACGTGCATAGCAGAATTTTCCACATAGCCACGGGTTCACGTTTCAAATTCTCAGTTTACAGGAGACTCAAGGGACCTATACTGTCATCTACATTCTGAAGATGACAGGGAAGGATGGATGATTTGGAGCATTTTTTTCTTTATGTTCTTATGTTCTCACTTCAAATTGTACTTCTGGCTTCAGTGAATTATAGCATCCTATGGGGTAGGGTTTAACATGCACTCTTATCTTTGTCAACATTTTGATTATTTCCATTATCCTCACATAACTTTTGCAAAAATGAAATGCAAATATCCATCTATCTTATTCCACTGGAGTACATGAGATGTAGTTCTCAGCCTTTGGTATTTACAAAATATTTTAACTGGTAATACAAACTTACTCTGTAGGTCTTTTGACTTTTTGGTGCTTTCTTGATATCAAGCTTTTACCCTTTGTATTTTATTTATTTATTTATTTTTTAAGGTTTTATTTATTTATTTGACAGAGAGAAATCACAAGTAGATGGAGAGGCAGGCAGAGAGAGAGGGAAGCAGGCTCCCTGCTGAGCAGAGAGCCCGATGTGGGACTCGATCCCAGGACCCCGAGATCATGACCTGAGCTGAAGGCAGTGGCTTAACCCACTGAGCCACCCAGGCACCCACCCTTTGTATTTTAAATATCTGGCATTTCACATTGGAGTGACTATAAAAATGGAATGAATCTAATATATAAATATAATGACTTAGGGGTCAGCAAAATAAATACCCGTTTATTTTCAGGAGTAAGTTTTTAGTAGAATAAAGTCCACTCATCCTGTTAGATATTGTCTACAGTTGCCCTCATGTTTACTGTGTTTCCCCTTTAAGAAAAAGTTTGCCCATCGCTGATTTGGAGGAAAAATGATTTTATCTTTATTTCCTTGATAATCATTGACATCAATTCTATGTTTACTGTATGTCACAGAGTAGTGAACACTAGATATAAAAAGACAAAATTCTGTGTTTGCCATTTAACAGTACCTTCAAGATGCTTAAATACACAAAAATTTTGACAAGCCCCTGAAGTTATACCTACGAACAAATACTAGTTTTATATTGAAATGACACTTTTTTGATTTGGGGGAAAAGGTGGGGATTTCTGAATTTGAACTGTACTATAGCGTCAGAGGGCGATTACTGAAGCATAAAATTGAATCAGTGGTGCTCATAATTAGGTCCAAAATAAAGTTTTAAAAAATTACCCATGTAAGTTTTGGAAAAAACATCTGAAATTTCCACTTTATTTTGCCAAATAAGCCTCTGGCCAGAGTTGTTCATACCAGAATCCCATTAACTAGTGACTTGGGGTTCCTGTTTAATGATGTTTGCAGTGATGTCCTTGAGTAATATTTCTTGTGTGTCTCTGTGGTTCCCAAGGTCTCCTTAAATGATTACACTCAGCCAAAGACAGGGCCATTTAATTCAATAAACACTGAAGGCCTATAGTGTGCAAAGCAAACCGTTGGTCCAGCAGGGCTACAAAGCTGTATGAGTGGGGGGGCTCCTGCCTTTTAGAAATTCAAGTTATCTCAATCAGGGTAATCGCTAATCAGAGCACTCCAGAGCTTCTGGAGAAGTGTTTCCCAAGTGTTTTTGGAGAAGAAGTTTCCCATGTCCTGCCAGCTCTTGATCTCTTTTTACCCCAATTCCTATATCCAGTTTTGGATCAGACTTACTAAACATCAGTCTTCACAAATCTGGTTTAAATGAATAGTCAAAGGGAAGTATTAATTTAAGGAGTATATGTGCAAGTAAGAGCAACGCTTCTGAGCTACAAGGAGCCTTGGAGACCATCTAAGACCCAGTCTTATGCACAGGTGGTGAAGTTTGTGTCCTCCAACAGAGGCTGTGACCCTACTACTCTCCATCCTCTGTTTCCATATTGCACACAGCACCCAGTTTTTTGGTGTCCGTTTTCACCAGCTGGAAAAAGATAATGACAACAGTGCAGAGTTGCCAGCTTTGGTAATTCTAGTTCCTGGAATCAAGGACAGGAAGCCTTTGTTATTTGCACACCCTAACTTTTCTAGCTCCTATTGAATAAATCACTTAACTGTCAGCTAATTACGGTGTTGGAAAGTTTACATCATTCATCTTTTTATGGCACCTCTTAATGGAAGACTCCGGAGATTAAAACTCTTGACAATTTCCATGACATAAAAAAGGAAAGCTGACCTAGAGAAAGACGGGACAAAAGATGAACATTCGGGAAATTTTCGGCAGCAGTGGGATCTGAAACAGTAGCCTATTTACAGTCGCATAATTTGAACACTTGAAGTTCCTGAAAAATGACAGGAATGTGATTTCCGTGAGAAGCAATACCATTTTATTGAAGGAATGATCATTTTGCACCTACTACCGACTTGGCACTTCCCTGTTCCAGGAGATAACCTGATGAGGAAATCACTATTATTATGTCACTTTACAGATGAAGAAACCGAGGCACAGAGAAAATTAGAGTGTGCGAGCTCTGACAGCTAGTACGATGACCCAGAAATGAAACACGCGGCAATCTGGCCACTGCTCCGCCGGCCTCACCCCTGCTCTCACCCATCCCTTGACCTTTCCGATTGGACAGCCTAAGTGGGTCGTTTCCGCGCGCTGCCTCGAAGCCCCGCTCCAGGTTCAGGGTCTGCAGCGCAGAGCGGGTCCCTCTCCCCTCCGCCGCCGAGGGCCAGACGCCCCAGGATCCCGGGGAGCTGCGCCCGCAGCCCGCAGCCCTGGAAGCGCGCCCCCGCGGACGGCGGGAACGCGGGAGCGGCGCGCACGTGCCGCCGGGAAGAGGCCGCCCGGCCGCGCCAAGATGGCGGCGGCCGCGGCCGCAGCGGCGACGGTTGGCGGCGGCCCGTGAGGCGGGCGGGGCCGGCGGCGCGGAGGCGGGGTCCCGGGCGAGCCGCCCTGGGAGGCGGGGGCCGTTTCCATAGCGGCGGCAGGAGGTGTCGCGCCGGGGAACTTCCTGGTTCCCGGGCTCGGCTTCGCCGGGATCCTCTTGGAAGGGAAACAATGGGGCGGAGGGCACTGCGGTAGCCGCCGCCGCGCCGGGACCTGCTCGGCTGCCCCGACTCCCCGCTCTGTCCCCTCCCACAGCCTCCGCCGACGGGACCGGCCGGAGGTAACTTCATTTCCTCATCTCCCACCGCAGGGGGCCGGCGGCGGCGGCGGCGGCGGCGGCGGTCTCCGGGGTTTCCTCCGGGCAGGGACTAGGGTTGGCCCCGGGGAGCCGGACGCCGCCATTCCCGGCCCCGGGGAGGTGGACGGAGCCTCGGCTCCCTGCCTCAGCCCTCGAGGGTCAGGCTCCGGAAACGTGCGCGGGGCCGTGCCGGTGCCCCCTGGAAGCTCGATCGTGGGGCTCTGCGGGCTTGACTGGCAGGCGGGCGGGCGCCGGGCGGGGGGCGCGGGGGGCGTGTGGGGAGGGTCTGTGGGGGACGGTGCGCAGGGGGGACCTGGTCGCCGGGGAAGGGGGCGGGGGGAGGGGCCGGGGTCGGCCAGGTCCTGGGGGAGGGGAGCCCCGCCGCCTCCCCCTCCCCCGCGGAGCAGGCTCGGGTCCCCGGGAGACGTGTCTCCGTTGCAAGTTTCACTTGCGTCCTGCGGAGTCCGAGTGGGCAGGACTGAGGCAAACTTCGTTCTTTTAAATTACTGCCTTCGAGCCGCGGAACTTTGTTTCGACTACGCTGGAGGATGGGGTGAATGAGGGATCGGGAGAGCCTGCAAATCTGTGCGCCTTCGCGAAGTTTGCAAAGTAGTTGAGAGCGAGCAGCCGCGTGATGGTGCGGCATTTCGAGCTCGCGGGTATTTTAATGCCAGGAAATTCGAGGAGTCCGTGGAGCCACGTTTCTATAAGTGCAAAGATATTTCTATAAATTGGATATGAGCTCTTTCCGTCTCCCCCATTTTAAATCCACAGTTGCTTTTTAGTGAGTAGACTTGAACAGGAGTGAGATGAGCCCCTTCTGGGACTGGGAGGGATGTTTGAATTGGGGGCAAGACCCAGTCATAGGGAATAATGTGACCCAAATGGGGGGCGGGGGGAGTGGGGACACGATCCTAAATATTTTGCTTGCTGGAAGAAACCGAGTTTAATCCTGTATTAATCCGTTTATTAATGGAATTAAGTCGCTGGGATACATAATATTTTCTCGCTCAGAAAAGTTGCACAGTAACTTCAGAGATCCATCGTGGCCAGTCCCCTCACACGTTGAATCTCTCGGAAGTTCTATCAGAGGGAAGTCAGGGTACTTTTTTCCTTTTGTGAAGTCGTTTTAATAAGAATTAAGCGAGCCAGCATCAAATGAACAGTGGTTTATTTGCTTTTCTCACTCTGTCAGACCCTAAAATTAAAAACATTTCTGAGTTTGCTGTTTTTGATAATAAAGTTTGTGAGCATGGTTTATTTAGTTCATGTTTTTACTTAAAATGAATATTGACCCTATATTATAGTCTGTCTAGGCAAGTGAAATATGTCAACATATAACAGAAAATATGCTAATAAAAGTATAAATTTGGGGGCACCTGGGTGGCTCAGGGTGTTAAAGCCTTTGCCTTTGGCTCAGGTCATGATCCCAGAGTCCTGGGATCAAGCCCCGAATTGGGCTCTCTGCTCAGCAGGGAGCCTGCTTCCTCCTCCCTCTCTGCCTGCCTCTCTGCCTGCTTGTGATGTCTGTCAAATAAATAAATAGAATCTTAAAAAAAAGAAGTATAAATTTTTAAAAGAAAGCAGGTATCTTGAGTTAACAGACATTCCTTTGCTGATTATACAAAAAATTAGTGAGTCGTCCCAAAGGCATTTGAAGGAGCATCTTTTGCCAAACATTAAGAATTTGGGCCCTGAGTCTTGGTGTTTGTGCCTACTTACTGTTTTGAGCGAGCCGGTCAGACTCCCTGGTGTACTTGTTTTTTGAAAAGGATAGTCCATTATCAGTTTTAACAGTGTTTTGATGTGGAATGTCTCCTAGTGAGGATAACTGCCACTGCTTCAAACAAGCCAGTAAGTGCAAGTGTCAGCCATCTGTTAATTGACGGGTTATCCCTAGCGTTTTTGGGGAACCAGGACAACTTCCTGGCAGGGCAGATTTCAGTCTGGGCCTCCCGTGCCAAGCAGGGTTTGTACTGTCAGTCTTGGTCACCGTGTGCCCATCTATCTCACATTCCTGTTCTGTGTTGTAGCCTCTGAAGGTGGTTGAAAAAGAGGCCAGTAAATTAGTTAGTGGCAAACTGAAAACAAAATGACTTTGGTTAAAATGGGCTAGGCACGTTAAGACGGTCTGAAGCTGGCAGAGGTCTTTGCCACAACCTTAAAAGTTTGAGAATTGCTACTGCAGTTAGAGAGCAAGAGGCAGGTTATGTGTGCAAGTTAACTTGAACCGTTCTTGGTTTGTTTTAGTGCAGTGGTATTGTTATCAACAATATTCTAACCCCTTATTACCAGAATGTTATCATTTGTCCCTTCAGAGTGATTTTTGAAAGGCATATTCCATTTAGATAGAATTCACTTGTATTTAGAATCTTTTTCCCCCATTAAAAATTATCTCACTTTTTACAGTAGAAGTCAGTTAAAAGGAATATGAATTTGAAAGAAATCTGTCTTCTACCACATTTCCTTATAGTACATGGGTGCCACAGCATGGGAATTAGAGTTGCAAACACTTGGATTCTCGACTTTTATGCCATTTCCATGTAAATTACTTAATTTTTCAGGTAAATAATTTTTAAGGGCTTGTTTCTTTGTAAAATCGGGGGGAATCATCAATTCGGATTTGTTCATTCAGCAAGGATTTCTCCAGTGCCTGCTGTGTACCTCACGAACCCCTGTTAGGGGGTTTTCAACTACAGGGGGCTAAGTCCTTTGAAGTAAAGCACGGGGAGCTGTAAAACCTGTGACCCGGGAACCTAGCCTGACTTGGGGGTGCTGGGGCAAGCCTTCCTGAGGGCGTGACTTGTAAGAGCTGAAGGATACGGAGGAGTTCATAGGTGAAAAGAGGAGTGAGTGGGTAGGACACCCAGGATAAGAGAAGAGCGCGAACACAGTGCCTGGAGAGACTGTCAGTGGAGGTTGGATAAGGATGCGCGTGTGTAAGTTAGCTCCCCACACGGCTTGGCAGCAACTACTGTTCCTCGTGTAGGGAAGGCTCTTGGCACCATACTCCAGCCATCTGAACGAAGGGCTCAGTCTTGTTCCGCAGCCATTATGTTGAAAGGGAGTCAGCCCAGTTGACTCTAGACCTGCAAATGACTCTCTGTACACTTGGGTGTCTAGTTTATTAAACTGGCACCATTCACTTGTGAGTTTCTGTATCTGAAAGACGGAAATTAAATGTTGAATAAGACTCTTTGATTTCTTTACAGAGATACTATAAGATAGGAATATAGCTTTTTTTTTTTTAAAGATTTTATTTATTAACTTGACAGGGAGAAATCACAAGTAGATGGAGAGGCAGCCAGAGAGAGAGAGAGAGATAGGGAAGCAGGCTCCCTGCTGAGCAGAGAGCCCGATGCGGGACTCGATCCCAGGACCCTGAGATCATGACCTGAGCCGAAGGCAGAGGCTTAACCCACTGAGCCACCCAGGTGCCCCGGAATATAGCATTTTGATTTAAATTTGCTAGCATGTTTCTTTGGAAGAGCTTAGGCTACCTTACTTAAAATATCTACTTCTCCCAAAATGATAGTAGTAATCCATCCTGAAATGAAATATATTTATTAAGCAGCAGGTAGTTTCATTTGCCTATAGGAAGGTCAGGAGTGACTAGAGTTTCATATCTTGTCTGCTTTCATGTTTTTGGCACTAAATAGGTGTTTAGTTATCCTCTGGTAGAGGTACCTGTTGCACCTGTGTCTTGCTGACATTTGGGGGTGTGTAGAAAAAGTTGTAATTGTATCCTGGAATTTTCCTCTCACTAAATTAACAGGTGAATTAAAAAATATTATTTGTGAATTTAAAAATATTGTGAAAATATTTTCACATATTTTATGAAAAATATACTTATTTTTCATGAAATAAGTGAAAGAAGATTGTTTTTAAGCTTCTTAATATATTAATTTTAGTAATTTTATATAGATCAGTAGTGGTAAATTAATATTTTATTATGGAATTAATGCAATATTTATAAGCTAGTTGGCTCCCCAGGGTTTTTGTTCCCCTTCCTTTTTATTCAGTTTGGACATTTTAATGCTTGTTAGCATATCTGTAGTAAGATCAGAAAAGAGAGGGTGAAGTAAAATTTTGAGAAGTCAGTCACAGTGGGAAGAAATTGAATAGATGTGGTTAAAATTTATAAGAGTTAGGTATATATACATTGGCCAGGTAGTTCTGTGTCTTTTGCTTATGACTTATAAAAATGAATTGGCATACAGTAACTGCTGACATGAATGTTTAAAAATTTTAAAAAATCTATTTGTCTTTCCTGTTTTTTGTGTTTCTTTTTTCTCATTTTAGCTTTGTTTTTGGTTTGAGAGGAGAGTGCATGGGTATAAGTGGGGGGGGGGGTTGAGGGAGAGGGACAGGCTCCACAGTCACTGTGGAACCAGATGTGGGGCTCAGTCTCATGACTCAGATCGTGACCTGAGCCGAAATCGAGGCAGACACTTACCTGACTGAGCCACTCAGTCGCCTCTAGATTGTCTTTTTAAAAATGATTATTTCATTTACCTTTTTTTTATTAGCTTGGGATTTTGTATTCCTTTGCTGTTTCTTAAGTGTTTGCCTAAGAAATTCTAATATGTTTTCTCATCTTATCAGAGTGTAGTATTAATTGAGATTTCCTCTCTCTTTTCCAGAGAACGAACCATTTTAAAACATTTAAGTTAATTTTCTTTCTTAAACCCATTTAACCCATTTCATTGTTACCGTGTTTTAAAATGCATATATATTTTAAACCCCCAAGCTGTATTTTTTACACTGTCATTATTCAGTCAGACTTACTTCATTTTCTTTTCCTTCATTCCTTCTTGTGTTACTGACCTTCCAATTGAAATAATTTTCCTTCTTCCTGAAGAATACCCTTTAGTGTTTTCTTTAAAGTAGGTATTGTATTGACAAAGTTTCAAACTTTTTATTTGAGAATGTTTTTATTTCACCTGCATTCTTGAGAGATACATTTTGCTAGGTATAGAATTCTAGACTAGAGGGGCGCCTGGGTGGTTCAGCAGGTTAAGCCTCTGCCTTTGGCTCAGGTCATGATCTCAGAGTCCTGGGATTGAGCCCAGGATCTCTCTGCTCAGCAGGGAGCCTGCTGCCCCCCCACCCCCCCTGCCACCTGCCTCTCTGCCTACTTGTGATCTCTGTCAAATAAATAAATAAAATTCTTAAAAAAAAAAAAAGAATTCTAGACTAGAGATATATACATACATATAGTTACATATTAGTCCTTTGGAGAAGAGATTATTCTCTAATATTTGGCCTTGTTTCTATTGATAGGTCAGTTATAGTTTATCACTTCTTTATTGGTAACATGTTTCTTTCTCAGGCTGTTTTTGAGATTTTCGTTTTGTCTTTGGATTTCAAGTAATCTTGTCTTGCTTGGGATGTATACCTTTTAGTGATGCGTCTGGATGTCTTTCATCAGTTTTGGATGGTTCTTGGCTATCTCTTCAGATACTGCTTCGTCCGCATTTTCTTGCTTTACTCTTGCTGGGACTTCCGCTCCATGGTGTCAGAGCTCACCCACTCCTCTGTGTATTTCACTTGCCTTTTGTATTTTCCACTTTTCTGTTTCTTTTCTGTAATGGGTATTTTCTTGTGGTCTCTCTTCCATTTACTAAGTTAGTCTTTACCTCAGTCTAAGCTGCTCTAAATGTTACTCTCCGGGTTCTTAATTTTGGTTGATTGTATTTTGCAGAATTTTGTAGAATTCCAGTTTGGTTCCTTTTAAAATATGCCATGCCGCCTTCATAATTTCTAATTCCCTTTTCAAAATTTTCAAGCTTTGCACATATCTCTTTGAGCAGAGTAAGCTATCCCATAAGTTTTGTCTGTGATCTTTTATTTCTTGAGGGTCTTATCTCCCTACGTGCCTGCTTATCTTTGATTCCATACTGTTCATTCTATTTGAAGAGATATTTCCAGAAGTAATTACAGATTTAGGTAAAGATTTTTCTGTTGCTTTTGCCTGGCCCTTGGGATTACCTTTATTCAAACTGAGGTCTTTTTGTGCCTATGGAAGGACTGGTTTAGTTTACTTCTGTGTTATCTCTTCTGGGATCAGCTTTTTGGGGTCTTATTCCAAAGCGGGGGATGGCTCCCTTGGTGGATCTTGTACTCTGACATTTTGTCTTCCTTCCAGTTTTTTGGTTAGGCAAACATTTCCAGGAGCGAAGAAACCCCAGGGTGCCGTGCTCCTCTCTATTCTCTTGGACTGTGCCTGGTAATTCCTTGTTACCATGTCAGTTCTTGGATTACCATCCTACCCCACTTTTTTTTTTTTTTTAAGGTTTTATTTATTTATTTATTTGACAGATAGAAAGCGCACAAAGGGAGGCAGAGCAGCAGGCAGGGGGAGAGGGAGAAGCAGGCTTCCCGCTGAGCAGAGAGCCCAACATGGGGCTCAGTCCCAGGACCCCGAGATCATGACCTGAGCTGAAGGCAGTCATTTAACCGACTGAGCCGCCCAGGTGCCCCCCACCCCACTTTTTAAATTAAGGTGTCATATACATATTATAATGTGCACTAATCTTAAATGTATACCCTAAAGGATTTTTTATAAATGTAATGAAATGTATAATCGTACCCAGTTGCTCAGTATATAGAACATTTTTGCCACCCCAGAAGGCCATGTCACACACCTTCCCCATCCATAGTACCTTCCTTCCCTGCCTCAGGTAACAATTACTCCGTTTTCTATCACCATAGACTAGTTTTGCATTTTTTGGTTTTCTAGTCAAAATAGTATCACATGGTATGATCTATTCTCTTGTGTCTGATCTAGCTTTTATCATTCAGCATTGTGTAGTATCAATGAAATTTAGCTATGTTGTTGCACATAACAGAAGTGTTTCTCTTTTGTTGCCCTGTACTTGTTCTAGTTACTGTGGCACCTAAAAAATTGCCTTAAAACTCAGTGGTGTAAGCAGAGACAACATTTATGTTCTGCCCAACGCTGTAATTTGGGCAGTGCTTGTTTTAGCTTCTTTTGGTTTCAAGTTGGGCTGCTCGAAGGCTGGGCCTAATAGTATTTAAAGGTTTGCTCACATGTCTGTTGGTTGATGATACAACACCTAAATGTGGCCTGAGTGTGCTCACAGCTCTGTGGTGGCAGTGTTCCAAGGGCCCGTCCTGCACCCGCGTGCGGTGGGGAGAGGCGTGGAGGGCCGATGAGCCAGACAGACGCTGGATTGCCTCTTATAACTTGGCTTTGAAGCTTAATGCAGTTCTCCTAACATTGCGGTCTATTCTTTGAGGCAGTTAGGAGCCTGCTTAGGTTTAAAAGAGAGGTGAAGCCAACTATACCTCTTGATGGCGAGAGTTGAGATTCTGGAAGAGCATGTGAGACCAGAAACACTGTAGTCACCATTATTGGAAAATATAGTGTGCCATGGGAGTAGCCTCATATGCAAATCTGTCACAGTTTATCCGTTCTGCTCTCAATAGGCATTTCCATTATTTCCAGTTTTGGGCCATTACAATAAGGCAGTTGTGAGTACTCTTCTATGTGTATTTTGTTGGATTTATGCACTTCCTTCTTTTGGAAATATCCTTGGGTATGGCACTGTTGAGTAATGAGTAGATATAGTTTAGCTTCTGTAGTTATTATCAGTTTCTCAAAGTGGTTACGCCATTTAATATCCTCATATTTTTAAGAATTAATATATATATATATATATATTTGTCTAGCCTTTTTTTTTTTAAGATTTTATTTATTGATTTGTCAGAGAGAGGGAGCATAAGCAGGGGGAGCAGCAGGCAGAGGGAGAAGCAGGCTTTCTGCTGAGCAGGGCGCCCAATACGGGACTTGATCCCAGGACCCTGGAATCATGACCTGAGCTGAAGGCAGACACTTAACCGACTGAGCCACGCAGGTGTCCCTTTGTCTAGCTTTTAAATTTGTCTTTAAATCAAGAGGATTGGTGTGTAATATGTGGTCTAGCTTTGTTGGAAATGTAGGTCCCTTATCTTTTGCTTTCCCAGCCAAATGCTTAATTATTAGAAAATGGGGACTAGGTAGAATAGTCTGATTGTGAAGTAACAGTAGCAGTAATTTTTAAAGAAGCATTTTAGAATATGTATTCAAATTAGTGCTGTTTATAGCTAGCATTAGCGGGCCATCTGCATTAATTGCTGAAGAGAAATTTCTTTCTTTTTTTTTTTTTTAAGATTTTATTTATTTGACAGGCAGAGATTACAAGTAGGCAGACAGGCAGGCAGAGAGAGAGAGGAGGAAGCAGGCTCCCCACTGAGCAGAGAGCCCGACGCGGGGCTCAATCCCAGGACCCTGGGATCATGACCTGAGCCGAAGGCAGAGGCTTTAACCCACTGAGCCACCCAGGCGCCCCAAAATTTCTGAAATTTCTTTTTACAATTTGCTTTCTGGGACTATTGAGCCCCGTCCCTCAATTTATATCACATTTTGTTTTTGATCCAATGCTATATCATGAGTTCGAATTCTAAACTCATTTCCCAGACTTGCTTGGGAAATATTTTTCAATCGCACAAAATTTTTCCTACAAAATTTATAATCTGCCATCACAAAGGATTTCCAGAAGAATGCCGTCCAAGTTCTTCCCTCAGACTCAGGTTACTTTTGACTACTTCACTACTAATAGTCATTTTAACTTTTTTCCAAGTGTCATTTGAATCTTTGAATCTGATTTGCTTGCTCGCTCTTTCTTTCAACGAACATTTTAGACCAATTTGTTTTAGCTCATACCTGGTTTTCTGCAATAATTTATTGATTGATCCTACTAATAATAATGTTTAGGAAGTTAGAATTCTCCTAGTTATTCATTGAATCAAGATTGGTTTTTAGGTCATAAATCTTACGGTGCTAGAAAGAGAACTTGGGGCGCCTGGGTGGCTCAGTGGGTTAAGTCTCTGCCTTCAGCTCAGGTCATGGTCTCAGGGTCTTGGGATGGAGCCCCTCAACGGGCTCTCTGCTCAGCAGGGAGCCTGCTTGCCCCTCGCTCTCTGCCTGCCTCTTTGCCTACTTGTGATCTCTCTGTCTGTTAAATAAATAAATAAAATCTTTAAATTAAAAAAAAAAAAAAGAATGAGAACTTAAAAATCATTTCAACTTGGGGTGCCTGGGTGGCTTAGGTAGTTAAGCATCTCTTAATTTTGGCTTGGGTCATGATACGGAGTTGTGAGATGGAGCCCTGTGTCCTGTTGCCTGCTCAGCACGGAGTCTGCTTGAGTTTCTTTCCTCCCTCTTATTCCCCCGCCCCCGCCCCCTGCCACCCTTCCCCACACTTGTGTGTGCTCTCTCAAATAAGTAAATAAAATCTTTTTTATTTACTTATTTGAGAGAAAGAGAGAGAGCGAGAGAGAGCGAGCATGAGCAGGGGGAGGAGCAGACTCCCTGCCGATGGGCGGACACCATGTGGAGCTCCATCCCTGAACTCTGGGATCATGACCTGAGCCAAGGCAGATGCTTAACTGATGCCACCCAGGCCCCCCTACATAAATGAAATCTTAAAAAAGATCGTTTCAACTTATTTACTTAATAATAAGACCTGAATAAAGCTGAGTCAGTAGTAGTTTATAAAAAATATTTAGTTTACCAAATCATTCTTTCACGCATAATCCCTTGACAGTCTTGAGTGGTAGGTGGGTTAGAAATTTTAACTCTCATTTCACAGATGAAGACACTCTCAGAGCACTGAAGTGACTTGATCTAAAGTCCTAGAGCTGGGTCACAGCAGAGCTGTGCCTCTTGCATCTAGGACTTCTTATATGTGGAGTGATTTTTCTTGCAAGGCTCACAATCTGTTGAATTCCGATTTTATCGACTACATGAATTTTCCTGTCTTCAGCTTTCAGTGTTTACATTTTAAGGCTCATAAAATTTACCATTTTCATTCAGCACAGGGTCTTTGCATGACCTGAAGCTCTTCACTCCAGTTTCCCCCACAGTACTTTTGTCCTGGTTATGTTTTGTTAGTGGCAAGAGGGCTGGGACCGGGTTTGTCTTGATTTTTTTATCTCAAGCCCCTTCAGAAGTTTTTGCATATTGTCTAACTGAATAAGTATTTATTGAATGGATGGTTGGATTCTTGTATTTAGAATCTAACTGGAGATAGTTTGGAATTTTTAGCTGAATTTTTAAAATGGTGCCAGGCCTCTGAAAATCAGATATATTGTATCCTTCATTTTAGCTTTTATCTGCAGAGCTCAGGCATTATATGCAGTTCTGATAGTATGTATCAACTGCATTAAGCAAATACAACATGTGAACAAGTTATAAGCTTCTTTTGAAAGGTTCTCCCTCTGTAACTGTAAGTAAGGAAGTTTGGGAAAGGACTTTTGTTTTTCTAAACACCTAGAAATGACCTGTTTACCAGTGTATAGCTACTAGAATTTGATAAGTCCTTCTGGAAACCTAACTGGAATTCTACCTGCAGAAGGGGAAATTAGACCTCGTTCTTATCTGATGCTTCATTAACATACACGTGTAAACAAACCAAGGAAATCAAATGATTTCACATTTTGCCTATCTCATTCTTAATCTTATTAGCAGGAAATATGTTGTTGATTTAGTGAATAGGATAAACAAATCTCCTTTCACTCTAGTGATAATGGAAGATTCCCTTTACTTCTCTTGAGCTGGGAAACTATTTAAAGCTTTTCAAATTTAGCTTTGTGTTTCAAGGGATATAAATTGTAGAAAGAACACTTTTTATAGAATGACCAAGAATTGGCCAAGTACAGTGGGGAGACTTTCTACGTCAGTAAATGATGAGTTTAATACTAACTGAAGTTCTTTCTTTATCTGAGTGAGAAGGCATTACCTGGGAATTTTGCCTCGACATACATTTGAACTCATGAACTGTGAATCTGAATTAAGAAAGAAAGGTAGTAGACTTACTGTGTTGTAAGTGCCACAGGGATAGATAGGATCTTTGTTCTGCTCTTGGCTATGTCTCCAGAGCCTAGAACGCTGCCTGACTCATAATAGCTGCTCAGTAAATATTTATTGAAGGAATAGTAAACTTCTGTATTATTTATGTGTTTTAAATTTAAAAACCTAACATAAATCATTTAAGGTTTATAGGCCTCTGGGAAATAAATTTAAATTGGTTGAGGCATCATTTCTGATAATTCTTGCTGTGAGAAAGTTGCATAAAGTACAGCGCTGAGCACTCATTCATTCCCTGTCATTAAATTTTCTTGTGCCATTCAAAAATGGATATCTGAAAAAAAAATAAATAAAAATGGATACATGTGAGTCTATTATTTTATAATATTATTATATATATTATTATTATATATTATATTTATATATAAATTAACAGTGGTTCATTTAGTGCATCCCTTATTATTGGACATTTAAGTTGTTTGTAATTTTTTTTTTTTCTGTTACAAATAATGGCTCAATGAAGGAAATTTTCTTAAGCTCTTTCTTGGGATGGCAGTTCAACACATAGCAATGTTGCAAAACAGGATCTAGGAATTTCTACTAGAAAATGAACTTGGATTGTACAACTCTGAAGGTGAGATCAGAAGCTTTAGCGATCAGACAGCTGAGTTCAGCCAGCACAAATGGTAACAATTCTTTTCTGCTTTTAAGTGTGGATAATGTATAATCATCAGTCTTTGCACAGGAAAGCTCTCTTGGAATTAGTAGTAGAGCTGCCTACCACTTGGTATTGTCTTAGCTTTTAGAGAATGAATGAGTCACTACAACTCTTTCTACCTCTTAATTATAGTTTAAAGATCATAAATGCATTTAACTCCTTTATATAGGTGAGTACACATGTTATGTGACCTTTATTCTTCCTTTCTTTGAGAGAGAGAGAGAGAGAATGAGCAGGGGAGGAGTAGAGGCAGAGAGAGAAGGGCTCCCCACTGAGCAGGAGCCTGATGCAGGGTGTGATCCCAGGACCCTGGTCATGACTCAATGGATGGAGCCACCCAGGCGCTCCATGTTGTGTTACTTTTATTTATAATCATTTCACGTAGCAAATTTATTGGAAATTTTTTGCTTTTTTATATGGAAATATCATAAAATATTGTTTATACAAAAAACAGTGTGTAAGGTGTGTTACATAATGGTGTCTGTACTATCTGGTCCTTCAACTTAAGTGATAGGAGAACATGATCAGTACCCTCTAGGATCGCATCTCTGCTTCTCTATCCCACTGTTTGTCCTGAGGAAACCAGCAGCCTCAACATTCAGGTCTAACATTCTCTTGCTTTTCTGTTAAAGTATAAGTCTGTATGTCCCTAAACAACTTATTGTTAATTTTATGTATTTTGGAAATTCATGTAAATGGTATCACTATGTGTGTGTGTATATGTTCATAAATTTAGTGAGTAAAGTTTTCTAGTAAAACTAAAACTCACAAATTGAATTTACATTTAAAGTTAATGTCCTCCTTCTCTGTATTAGTCATCTTTTGCAGTAATAATGCTCTGTAACAAACCACTGCAAAATTCCAGTAGTGTAAAATGACACACATTTTTTTTTTAGCTCATGGGTTTGGCAGTCTCTGCTAGGTGTGGCTTTGTCTATAAGCTGTGGGGTGGGTTCGGTTATGTGCTAGGTGTCTACTCATTCTAGGTCCAGTAGCTATCTGGGGTGTGTGGTCGGGGAGCAAGAGAACTCAGACAAGCACAGTGCTCTTAGAATCTCCACTTAGGACCCGTGCAGTGTCAGTCCAACATGTGTATGGTCAAGTCCCCAAATCCATGAGGTGGGGAGTATATGCCCCTCCTGGGGAAGCCACAGCAAGAGGAACAAAAGACAGTGTCCGCCATATCTTCCTCCTGAATAACAGCATACAAACTTGGGATATTTCCATTCTTATTACCTCCCTTCTAGGTTACATGCTGTTGGTCAGTACTTTAACTCCTTTGTTTTTGTTTTTGGTAACTCCTAATTTAGAAATCTTACCTCAAATACTTGTTTGCATTTAGTCATGTTTACTGTTTTTTTCTCACCATGCTTTTCTGTATTTCATTCCTCTTTGGCATCATTTTCCTACTTTGTGACTATAGTTTTGGAAGCATCCTTAACGAGGATCTGTTTACTGTATATTCTGTATGTATCTGAAATTTTCATTATTTTGTCATTTTTCTTGGAAAGATAGTTTAGCTGAGTATATAATTATAGTTCACGTTTCTTCCTCTTAGAACTTTGAAGATATTATTCTAGTGTTTTCTGGCTCCTGTTGCAGTTAATAAATCAGGTGTAGGTCTGTTGCTTTGTAAGCAATCTGTTTTTTGTTTCTGGTTGTTTTTAAGAACTCTTTGTATTTGATGTTTCACAGTTTCACAATGATATCTCTCAGGGTCAGTTTCCATTTTATTTATACTTTCTGGAATTTGCTGAATGTGAGTCTGTACATTAGTATCTTTCATCAATTCAGGAAAAGTCTTAGCTGTTGTCTTTTTGCAGATTATCACTCCCTCATTCTTTTTTTTTTTTTTAAGATTTTATTTATTTATTTGACAGAGAGAAATTACAAGTACACTGAGAGGCAGGCAGAGAGAGAAGGAAGCAGGCTCCCTGCTGAGCAGAGAGCCCGATGCGGGTCTCCATCCCAGGACCCTGAGATCATGACCTGAGCCGAAGGCAGCGGCTTAACCCACTGAGCCACCCAGGCGCCCGCACTCCCTCATTCTTAATGTTCTCTTTCTAAAACTCCACTTAGATATACATATTAGATGTTTTAATTTATTTTTCATGTCCCTTAATCTTCCTTTATGTTTTTTATCTTTCTTTGTTGGATTTTGGGTAATTTTAGATCTGTCTTCCGGTTCAGGGGCATCTGGCAGGCTTAGTTGGGAGACCATGTGACTCTTGATCTGTGGATTGTGAATTTGAGCCCTGTGTTGGGTATAGAGATTTCAACAAAAATAAATAAACTTAAAAAAAAAAAAGTTATTCAGATCTATCATCTAGTCCATTAATTCTCTGTTTAGCAGAACTTACTTTGCTGAACTTGTCTATTGAGGTTAATTTTAGTTATCCTGTTTTTCACCTGATTCTTTTCCTAATCTGTTGCCTTCTTTTTTGCTTGTATTTTCCATTTCCTGTTGTATTTTGAAACATTAGAGTCCTTTCCTCTTTAACTCTTTGTGATTACTTAATTCTCTTGAATCTCGCTTATGCCTGTTTTTAAAAGTTTGAGCTAATTTTTACTGTAACTGTATCTGTGGAAATGCTTGTGAGACCTGGCTTAAGAGTGCTTTCTCCCAGAAAGAGTTTGTGGTTGAGGACACTGTTAAACCAGGGTGACTTGATTTCTAGGCTTGAGACTTTTCTAACATGCAAGTGTATGGACTTGAACTTGAAACTTGTGTGAAGTTTGATTTTGGTTACAGATCTACAGTGGATTTTCCCTTCCCCTTCCCCAAATACAAAGAAACCTGGACTCAGGAGAAAATTCTCCTTCATCCTTCCTTTGGGACAGATTTTTTTTTTTCCCGTAGTTTATTCTTTTTATTGAAGATGCAGTTCTTCAGGGGCAGGCTTTATATGCTTAACTGTAGTCCGACTTCCCATGTTGTACAGTGTGAAGCTTCGACTTTGTCCCATGCATGACTGTCAACACTGAAAGCCCTTCAGCATTGTCCAGTAGAATTTTCTGTGATGATGGAAATGTTACACATCTCTGCTAATACAGCAACCAGTAGCCACATTAGAAATCCTGTAGTATGATAAAGGAATGGAATTTTAAATTTCACATGGTGTTAATGAATTTAAATTTCAAAAGTTATGTGTGGCTAGTGGCTACAGTATTGGACAGTGCAGCTTGGTTATGGGAGATTGTCAAATGCCTTTAAGGCCTTTGCTGGCAACATTGCCTACTGACCATTCTCTTTTGTGCTCCTGTTCATGTTTTTGGTCTCTAAGGATTTCTCTTAGTTGCTTATGAGCTTTGCTATGCTCTTAAAAGAATAAACCTTGTGTTTTATAAAATATGTTTGATGTCATGTCGCAAGAGGGTTGGTTCCCAGTCCATTTGGACATGAGAATCTCAGACACAAATACCTGACAACTGTATTTTTAGTTGGAGAGGTACTTATCTTGAATGATAAAAATTGGAACGTTTGATTTTTTTTATTTGTATTTTTTTTATTGTGGTAAAATATACATAGGATTTAACATTTTAATCTTTTTTAAGTACCCAGTTCAGTGGTATTAAGCACATTTACATTGATGTACAACCATCACTATCCATTTCCAGAACTTTTCTCATCTTCCCAAACTGAAATCCTGTCCCCATCAAACACCAACTCCCATTTTCCCCACCCCCCGCCAGCTTGTGGCAGCCACCATTGTACTTTCTGTCCCTGAATTTGACTTTTTGAGGTGCCTCATGTAAGTGGAATAATAGGATATTCATCTTACATATGAATGGCTTTCACTTAGCATAATTGTTCTCAAGATTAAATTGGATTTTCTAAAATTATAATTTGTGAGGAGAGTGGAAGGAGGGAGAGTCCATCAGCTTGCAGTGGACATTGACATTCTTGTGAATGTCTTTCAGTAGGAGAAGTTCATCAACAATCAAATAAGTTACTGTGAGTTTGGTCTCCTGAAAGAATATTATTAGAAACAATAGAATGTGATACCATATGTTGTGGTTCATAATTCTGTTCAATTTAAGTTTTAACATAATTAACATAGGGACTGCTGAGCTAGTTCTAGAATAGATTATCTGGTGTTATAAAAAGCAGAAGTCCTTTCAGATCCTTTGGGAGGTTTTAACTGTTTAAAAGTATCAGAAATTATTTTTAGGTCATGTAGTGCCTCCAATAAAGAAAGGGATTTGGTGGAGTTTGCTTTACTTTTAAGTAGACCCTGAGTGCCCAGTCAGGATGGGTTGGGTATCCTTAGGCCAGCTCGTCATTCATGTCTATCAAGTTTTGTCAGAAAAGTTAGAGGAGTCACTTGAAAGAACCAGGATTAGGTTAGCATGATTATAAATTCTCATGCTGAGAATGAACAGCTTGGCACAAGTTCCTAGAAAATGAGTTTAAAGGCCAGATTTTATGGAAATACGCCAACATACCTTTTATGCGAAGCTGTGGAATTAAGACAAATTACTTTTTTTTTTCCCCTCTTGGATGGTGTGAAAAACAAAGTTAGATTTTTTTTTTTCTTTTTTTGTATGTCCAGTGGGAGGGAATAGCATTTAGAGAAGGAGAAAGAGAATGAGCACATTGTATGCCATGTTCTTCTGAACTGCCTTGTTGCTTAAAGAGTTCCCAGACTACCTGCTTTGAGAGTAGATACGAAGACCTGCATTTCAAAGCTGTGATTAGGGTAAAGAATCTTGAACCAGTGTATTCAGTTATAAGTAATTTCAAAGTATATTACTTAATAAGAACTACTCCATGACATTGTGCGGTCATTCCAATACAAACATTGTTGCAGATTTGTAAAGTATATTCATCACTTTAAATGGCAAGATGATCAATGCACTGTTTATGAGTTTTATTATCCTGGCATTTTTGAAGTTACTAATTTCGGTGCTAAGAAAATTCTTGATGTCTTAGGAACTTCAAGTCTTGAATACGTATTTGTTCAGCATTTTATGATTATGGTTAGGAGGAGCGCACTTCTTAGTGCATTGTGCTTTGATGTTGCCCTTTAGGAATTTTAAATTTAAGATCGAAAACTTCAACATAAACAGGATAAAAAGTCCCCAGCTAAAGAGACTCTTAGAGAGGAAGGGAACTTCTGGATCATCTACCAATGTTAATCTCCTTTGTGTATCTGTGACGTGGGATTGCCTTCCCATGTCGTCATCATTCAGTATGCTCTGGGGGTCAGCATGTCTGACCTCATAGTGCCCTGGGAGGGAAAACAGGTCTGATGGACCCTGTGAAGCGCCATCAAGAGTGTGTATTTATAGTGAGAAGCTTACATCCCGTATTCTAAAACTAACATGTAGATTATATGTTGTTTTAGATTTTCCATACAACTTCTCATTTCCTTTGGGATAAGTGGGTTATCTGGAAATGAAAATCATAGTGTTTACTGCATAGATAAAGAAGAAAGCGTGTGGGGTGGGGGTCAGGTGATTATGCAGCAGCTCCGTGATTATATGCCGCTGCTAATTACAGTCTGCGAGTCATGCTGCGCATACAGATTTTCATTTTGTAAATTTGTATTTCTCATGTATGTTACATGGCACGAGTAAAGAAGTATATAGATGGGATAAGCATTATTTCTTCAAAAAAATGTTACCTGAACTTTAATCGATTTCAGAATCAGAGGTCCTTAGTACTAGGCTATTTTCTTAATCGTCTTAAAAGATAATTGTCACTTCTTGAAGTTGCAAAAAGTAGTTTATCAGTTAGTGAAGAAAGCTGTACATGAGGAAGCACAGTGCAAATTTTATACTGAATTTTAATTTATCTATGGAATCTTATTATTAGATCTGGGAGGCACTTATCATCCATGAATACATTGAAATACAGCATTAGTCTTTATGCCTCATTTTTAAAAATATGTTAATGAAGTAAGGAAGATATAGTTTGTATTTATACTAATACAGGTTGATGCTTTATCTTGCCTTGAAGTGAAAAGAACCAAATATGAAATGTTTTATGTAGCATTTTTGAAGTGTATTTTAAGAATACTTAAAGAAAATCCCTTGAAAGGAAACGTGCCCCACATAGTTGCATAGATGTAATGGCGTTGTGTGGTGAGAGATTTTTTCTATTTTGCTGCTGTTTACAGTTTTTTAAAAACAATGAAACGATATTTTATAATGAGGAAAATGCCCACTATTAGAGAAGGAAGGGAACTATTAGAGAAGGAGGAGGAAGGGAACTATTAGAGAAGGAGTTATAGGAATAACTTTGGTCGTTTTATTTTGATAGTTTATATGAATTATTTATGTGTAATCCAAAAAAATCTAGCAGCTGTGATATGCTATATCTACCCAATATGGAGTGCTTCCTTTCTAGGACTCACTTATGTGGGAAAGGGGGAAGGAATAAGATTTTAGTAAGTGAAGACCAAGGACACCTGTTAATAAGTTTCTGTGTGATAATTATTTTATACACAGTATTTGCTTTTGAGATAACGTCTTACAAAGGAAAGATGAATGTTAAAGATTGATAGGTCTTTTTTTAATATTTAGATGACACCAGAGTGTTCTTTTAGAAATAGAAAATTGTCAAAATGATTATTTTCATTACCTTTTAGAAGATTTTATTTTAAATGCTGACCTTTAGAAAAGATGATTTCTTTCTCTTTGTTTTCTGACCAGGACATGTATTCTTCTGAGAAGCTTTGGGCAGCAGATTCTGGTTTACTCTCCGATCGGGACAGCCTACAGGGACATTTCCAGTCATGAGTAAGTGTCCATCTTTGTTTTAATTTCAGGGGCCTCAGGAGCATTTGTGGAGTACTCAAAGAGAAGAAAAAATTTGTTATGGGACAGACTGGAATTATGTCACTTCAACAGAGATTATATAATCTGGTTCAGCCCAGTTGTGCACCTGTCTCTATTAGAACAAGGAGATCCTTTCTGATGTTTCATTTATTTGGAGAAGTTAGATGTGCTGAGGAAATCTGTGTCGTTAATTTCTTGGCTGATTTAGTTCTGTTCCCCAAAATATTCTGTTGACTAGTCATTGGAAAGGGACTTGTTAGAAATATGAAGAGGGAAACAGACTCATAAATATAGAAGACAAGTTAGTGGTTGCCAGAGGAGAAGTGGGTGGGGGAAAAAGAAATAAATTTGAAGAGGGAAAATTTAAGTTTAAGTTGACCTAATTAGCAGAGGTTTAATTGTGTGAAGCTTAATCATTAGATAACATGTGTCAGTATTGTATTTAAGAAAAAAAAAGATGTCTTTGATAGTGTCTTTGGTGGAATGAGAAGCAAGTATATCCTAAAAGACTTCGCAGATTTGATACAGATTTTATGTTCTCAGTCTAAGGGGATTGTACTATATGTAATATTTTCTGCCATTCCTATCCACTATTTCCAATGAGGAGGAGAGCTGGATTTTACTCTTTTGTATTAACTGTTTACTTTTAGAGAGTGAGGGAAGAATTAAGATTTTTACCCTGTGATCATATGAGAGTTTTGATGTACTTTAAAAAAAGTACAGCGTCTCTGGTTACGAGAACTTTGGCATAGAGTGAGCATTTCCTACTGGGGAATATAATGTTGGAGAGTTCAAAAATTTTCACATGTAATTCATAATGATTATATTTATTTTAATCCGAATAGTTATTCTTAACATCGATTGAAATAATTAGGCTGTTTTTGACAAATGAAAATGAGGCTGTTGTTATTGTGAAATCTTTGAGTGCTTTCTGCTAAGAATAATATTGCAAGAAATGAGCTCTGATATTTGAGACTTTTCAGTGGGCTACTTTGTCAGTGGTGTGCTTTGAATAAACTAGGATAGTTGCTAGATGAGTTCAAATACAGATTAGAGGGGAAGCAGCTTTTGATATTTCCACTCCATTGATAGGAAATTTTGTCAGAACGTTTGTCTACCAAAGAGTGCCAGCTCATAGTAAAGATGGAAGTAGGAATTTATGAAGACTAAGAAATGTCAGGCATTTTAACTTAAAAATGCTTACTGCACTTTGGGAAATTTTCATTTTACTTTGTAATCTTAGTGTTCAGTTAGCATCACCATTACAGAGTTCTTTGAGGCCAGGTATGCTCTTTCATTTTTGAATCTTAGAGTCTAACAGTGTCTTGTATGCAGCTGCCCTTAAAAATTCAGAGCCCTGTGTGGACAAGGGCAGAGGTGCGGGATAGCTCGTTAGGTGACTAATAATAAATTGTCTGATCCTTGTACAAGTTTTTACTTGTAAACACAATGGCTGTATTTCATTTGTAATATTTTTGTCTTTTTTTATATCCATTAGTTCTTTTCTCATTTCTGCTTGTTTTTATTTTAAAAATTTGGTTCTTTTATTAGTCTTTTATCTCTTTGTGGATCTTTATGTGCTTATTTTGAAGTCTCTTTCAGATCACTTGATTTTATTTTTTGTTTTGTCTCCAGTGAATTTATATTGTGGCTGTTGATGCTGTTGGAGTTTTCATCATGTTCTGCAATTTTGCAGGCTCATTCTGATGAAAATTCTTTCTCTTTCTCCTAGGTCTTTGTCTTTTTGTGATTTTCCCTGCTGGTCTGGCAGCTTTGCAGTTGTCTCTGCCTGCCTTTGGAGTTCCCAGATCAGAATCAGGTCTTGTGTTAGTGGATCAGAGCACCAGCCCCGTGGTGATGCTGGTGATATCACAGATTCTCTCACCGAGTCAGCTGGCATTAGGTCAGCAACTTCCTCAGTAGTGGCTTCAGCACGCTTAGCTAAAAAGCCTTCTTCAGTCCAGTTTCTTAATCCAGGACTAGTGCCACTCCTGCCCCTGGTTTAAGGCAAGGACCCTGCTTTGCACGGAACTCCTTTATGTACAGTTACCCCATGGGATTTACTTCCTGCTGCCTTTTCCTGCTTTGGGGCCTCACACTTGGTGTTCCTGTTAGATTTCTGATCGAGAGATGTTGAACATGTTTAGGGGCATAGGTGGGTCATTTTAGTGACTTGTTTTTTATGTTTTATCTGGTTACTTCTCTGCGTATTGTGAAGACCAGAGAGTCATAAAGAGTGAACATATAATCGGAAGTTTATGAACATAAAGTTCAAACTTCTTACTTTACGTTGAAGATTAGAAAGCCCCCAGCCAGTTTCTGCTTAGTTCCCCAACTCCTAGGGTTCCTCTTTGTTATCCTTGCGTCACGTTTCCTTGCTAGTCGAGCCCCATCATGCTTCCTCCTGTAGCACCCTGCTTGCCTCACTCTAGTTCCTGTCCTACTCTTCAAAATCACACAGTTGTTCATTCTTATTTTCATGTAGTGTAAGATCCTTGAGGCCAAAGATTTTTATTACTAGCATGAAACACTTTTCCTGGCACTTAATAGGTGCTCAATAAATAACGCATGGCTTTGGGTGTTCCTAAGTAACATCCTTTAGTATGGGGTAGCTGTTCCATGTGTTACTATCTTTAGGTGAAATTTAAGCTGATCCCATGTGAAGGGAGATTGAGGGCTGGGGTGAGGGGAGAGAGAGAGAGAGAGAGAGAGAGAGAGAGAGTGTGTGTGTGTGTGTGTGTGTGGAGTGTGGCATAGGATAGAGTGTTGGCGAGGAAGTGAGACAGTGTGAGAAAGGCATGGAGGCATAACTCTGCGTGGTTGAGCATTTGGGAGCATAGAAATGAGGAATGACGTAGAGACAGGGAGAGAGAAAGCTGGAGGAGGTGTAGTCAGGGTCTGAGGCAGGGACGTTCAGAAGTTCGCATTTCACCCTGCAGGGCTTAAGGAGCTGTTGAAGGATTTCAGTTAGGGGAGCAACTGAAGATTTCGTTATGGAAAAATTACTCTGACAAATAGACATTTTTGTTAGATATAAGTTAAAAAGATTGGTCATAGGCCATATTTGCCTTGTAGCTTTTTTCTTAGTTTTCAGCCCATTTTAGACTTTCTTTGAAGTAGGCTGTGAGTTTCTTATTCCTGCCAATGTGACGCCTTTCTGTACTGACAGAAGTCATTCTTGAGTAGACCACTGTGACCATAGGTTAGGGAGTGTTACTGTGTCTGTGTTAAGATGTAGTTTTTAGGGGGTTGTAAGTTTTCAAAATGGTGGAAACTGAATATATCAGAGTTTTGGTTTTTGAAAAAAAAAATAGTGAAGAATCATAGTACAGGTTAAAAAATAGGAAGATACATCTTTGAAGTCTAGATAGGATTTCCAAACCTGCATCTGGGTGAGAATGATGGGTAACTAAAGTTTTGGGGTTTTTTTGTTTGTTTATTTTCTTCAGTATTTCTGTAGAGATTAAAAGAAAGGTTGATACTTGTTATGTCTGGGTGGGTTTTTCTCAGAAGCATTTCCTAGCCCTTTCCGTGTCATGAACTGTGTGGTGGAAGTTGTCCTGCATGCGGGTAAGCTGATGGAGCTGTGCGGGGCTCCGAGGCAGTGGGCTCTGCCCCCTCAGACCAGGCTTGTGCCCAACTGTCCTGTAAGGGGCAGGGATCCCTTCTCTGCACACCTGGGCACGCCTGGGCACCCTAGTTGGGATGCCCCAGCTAAACCCTAGAGAACTGCTTAAATGTTTTAAAATGTTTTTCAGCTTTTGCTCTAGATTTTTATATATTCTGCCCTATTTTGAGGCAAGATATTTATCTGGTGGAAAATGTATTATGTGTGTGCTATGAGTTGTGCATTTCATTGTGGATTGTTGACTGTTACAATCCACAAAAAGCCTTTTGATTTTTAGTGCTTAAATTGTTTCTGTTTTTCTGTATTTGCATATGTTGCAATGTTAAACACTTGTCAACTTTTTTTTTTTCAAAGTTTTGTTTTATCGGGTGGTGCCCAAGATAAAGTATTTATCTGAAAGTTGTTATACTTAAACTGGGCTATAATTTGAAATGGACCTCTTAGATCTGTAATGGAGATTGTAACAACAGGAGTTGTTACACAGCATTGTACAACAGTTTCCAGATGATTATTTTGGTGGAGCAGGTTAAACAAAAACAAACCTAAAAAACACCAAAACCCAAAAATGATTATTTAGGGTACTATTTAATTTTATTTTAACAACTTTTTTTTTAACAACTTTTAACATGAAAAAATAAAGTTTATCTCCTCTACTGTTTGTAAATTTTATCATACATACTGTATTTCATTTTCTTTAGGAAACTTTGGTTCTGTAAGTAATAATGACATATTTTCTAAGAGAGGACTTCTGTGTCAAGTTTCTTCTGACTTGGCAATCCAGGAGTGAATCTTGCACTGGAGTGTTTGATCCGCCCTTTGGCCTAAATAAAGGAGTGAGTTTTTTGACGTCATTTCTGAATATGAAACATTTCTCATTTAAGTGAGGAAAATGTAATGGCAGTGAATAATTTGGGGTGTAATCTGTGGCTTTCTAACAGAGTAGGAACAAATACCTTCATTCTGCGGAGCAGTACACTTTAAGTTCATGCTTAAGTGAGAACAATTTAATATTTGTTAGAACAGATAATGTTATAAATAAGTGATAGATTACTAAGTCCTTCAGGGTGGCAGAAGGATTCTTCTGAGTCTTACTAATGGAACGAATAATATAAGGCTTTCCCTAAGTACTGGCTAAAATTTCTGTGTAGGATAATTATGAAGATATATATCTTGTTTTATGGAAGAGATGTGTACCTTAGAAGTTGGGTAGAGGTTACAGAAAAGAAAACTTACGTTGAATTGTGTTTTGAATACTGGGGTATTTGCATTTAACAGACTCTTGAAAGAAATCCCTTTGTAAACTGTACATATCTATTTGTTATATTAAGACATTTACGCTTGATAAGTTTGGATTTTGGCAGATAAAATTTTAAATGTTAACTAAAGTGAATATATACTTGACCCTTGAATAACACAGGTTTGAACAGTGCCAGTCCTCTTGTATCGTGGAAGTTTTGGATGAGTACGATATAGGACGGTATGGTGACAGATGGTAGGTAGGCCTGTGGAGAGCATAGCACACGGAGTTAGAGCTGTCGGACCCCTGTATGGTACCCTTGAAACTAATGTAACAGAGTGTGGTGACTCTACTTAAAGAAATACAGTGCAGTACTCTAAATGTCTTTTCCTCTTGATTTTCATAATAGTTTCATCTCTCTAGCCTACTTTATTGTAGGAATACAGCATGCAGGACCTCTGAGGAAGTATATGTTAATCAATTCTGTATCTGTAAGGCTTCTCTTCCAGAGTACTTAACTATTAGTAGTTAAGTTTTTGGGGACTCAGAAGTTAAAGGCAGATTTTCAAACTGTGTCAGGGTTCGGTGCCCATAACTCCCGCCATGTTCAAGGGTCAAGTGTAAAATCAGAATTTTCATGGTGGGGGGTGGGGATTTGGAAGTGTATGGAGAATTTCTGGTTGTCATAGTTACTGGGGAGACCTGCTAGCATTTAGTGGGCTGGGCCAGGTACAGTGTATACCAGTCTGTGTTGAGAAACAGCCTGTGTCTAAGCCATCAGAGCCGTGGCACAGTACACTGTAGGTGCGGTGGTGAAGAATGCCAACAAAAATTGCTTCTCAGATAATTTATTTGATCAGTTTCTTAGTTTAAGGCACTTCACTGTGTTAGTACTGACATTTGAAAATGAAATAAACTTTACTTTTAGCCAGTTTATCATCTTTTGACCACTTGCTGCAAAAAAAATGAGTAATTCTTAGTTTGATAACTGTGGGAAATTTAACATGATTTTAATGTAGTATTTCTTATAGAGTATATTCAATTATAGCATTCAAATATAAGTATAGTATTAAGTTTTTATTGAGATGATTTGCATCATCTAGTGTCTTCTTGTTTTGATAGGTTTTCAAGCTTGTAACAAGAAAAGCTGTAACATTTTAGAACCCAAATTCTTCATATATCTTTTATCCAGTGTACCTATTGTTCACACTTTGTCCATTTAATTCTTTTTTTTTTTTTAAGGTTTTATTTATTTGACAGAGAGAGATCACAAGTAGGCAGAGAGGCAGGCAGAGAGAGAGAGGAGGAAGCAGTCTCTCTGCCAAGCAGAGAGCCCAGTGCGGGACTCGATCATGACCTGAGCCGAAGGCAGAGACTTTAACCCACTGAGCCACCCAGGTGCCCCATGTCCATTTAATTCTTTCCTGGTCTCCCTTTTTCTTCCTCTTTGTGTCACACACACTAACACATTTACATATATATAAAATAAATTGGTTTGTAGTTAAACAGAACATTTTCTATGAAAATCTAGTTTTCTTTTTTATCAGAAGTCATTTAAATTTGTAGCATAAATGTCACTTACTGTACTATTACAATATAATGTCAGTAAAGCTTCTAAATTACTTTTCCTAGCTAAATCTTAAAATTTCAAATCATTTACCTGCTATTGTTGTTTAAAAATGACATTATTTACATAGGTTTTGCAAGTCTGTCATTAACATTTTTGTTTTAAGCTACAATATATTGCATAATATAGATAAACTTGGTATCTAAATTAACTTTAATTGAAATTCTTTAGTATAACACAAACTAGTGTGCTCCAGCCTCTTTATAATAGTTTTAAGATACTCTGTTTTTCTTTTTCTTTTTTCTTTGACAGAGACATAGTGATAGAGGGAACAGAAGCAGAGGGAGTGGGAGAGGGAGAAAGCAGGCTTCCCTCGGAACAGGGAGCCCAGTGTGGGGCCCAATCCCAGGAAGGCAGGTGCTTAACAACTGAGCCACTCCAGCGCCCCAAGATACTCTGTTCTTAAGAGAAATTCTTTAAAATCCCATTTTGAGAGAGTAAGTTGTCCAGTAACAGTCTTCTTTAAGGGTCCCAGAGACCTGGATTGGCTTTGCTGTTAACTAGCCATGTTAGGTCTGGCCATTGGCTTGACCTCTTAAATGTGTCTCCACTCTCCGCCCCACTCCCCCCACACCTCCTGCTGCACCCTTACCCATTTCCTTGTTTTAAATATGGGGACTGGCCTACATTGTCTGGAAGCCTTCTAGTTCTAAAATTTATGATAATATCTGTGAGAAAATTTTCATTTCCAATTTTGCCTGGTAGGAACACAGCTATTCAGTGAAACGAGAAATGCCTCTGTTAGACTAAATTAAGAAAACTTAAACATGCAGTTTTCAGGGTTTGGGGGCCTACATCTGTTGCTCCTTGTTGTCCTGGTTACTTTCAGAGGCACCTTGTTCCAACTGTAGGCACGTGTTCTCTGTTCTTCCTGCTTATTCTCTAGGCAAGTAGAGATGGAGCAGAGTATTTATTTAAAATTAATGCTCTTAAATATTCATCATGTTATCTCTTTCATTAATTTCAGAAAATATTTTGATTTATACAGTTTATACTTGAATCGTGTTATTAGAACTGATGTACTGGCTTAAAATTTTCCATTTCTCTTTTACATTAACTTCTCTAAAAATGAATTTCTGTATGAAAATATTATGGAATGACTTTTGGTATTTCTCATTTATTGAAAGACATAGTGGAAAGCACACCTTAGTAAGTGATTTTTTTTTTTTTGTACAGTTGTTTATACAAATTCAACAAAGGTAAAACCACATAAGGGAAGGTCTAGGGAAAAACACCTTACAACAATGGCACCAAGGAAGGCATAACTTTACGCTAGGAAATAGCTGTGTTACAAACCTTAAGTGAGAACTCAACTCACTTCAAAGGAGAGGAAAAAGGAAAAGAAAGGCTGTGTTGGATCATTTCTTCTACTTCTTGACTCACTGTATAAATTAGATCTGTGTAGAGCACAAGAGCTCATGCTGGATGCAGAACTCTCCTGAGTGCAAAGGCTGAAGTCTGAATTGAAAAATTTTGAGACATAAGTGAATTTTATACAGAGGAGACTTGGCAAAGTGTCTTACTTCAACTATAACTAACATAAGTAAGTGATACGTATTATATGGTCTGGCTAATCTACATATATTAATATTCAGTGTTTTTTTTTTAATAGAATCTGGACAGCTGTATATTACACTTTTTTACCTTAAACATAAGTAGATGTTTTCTGGTAAGGGAATTTGAACCCGTCAACGTGGATGGTGCATGTCGTTATATAATTTTTTCCGCCTTTCCCAGAAGTGTGGAATTGATATTTCCAAGCCTGTATCTTTCTCCCTCAAAACTGATCTAAAATAGTGTTTTGATATTCTATTCTTTTTTTCTTTTTTGGAGATTGACAAGGTGACTATGAAAGTAATTATTTCTAGCTTCTCATTAAAGCTGTTGGTTAGAAGGAGTCAGGAATAGAGTGAAAGCATCTTCACTCTTCTTCCCCTATCCCAGTCTCCTTCTCCCTTTGAGCACTGAGTCATAGGTTAGTTATTAAATTCGTGTTCAGAGATAGTGGTCATGTGTAGGCAGTTGATTGTAGAATGCTATTTTTTGCCCCTGAATTCAGAAGCTGACTTTGCTGGAATTACCTAGGTACCCTGGAGTCGAACTAGTTTTCTTTCCTACTCACATGTTTGGATCATTCAGAATGTTAAAGCATTCACTTTAAACAGTGAAGCATGGAAAGATTTCAGTAAGACACTGATGTACACTCATGTTTCATTTGTATTAAATTGTAGAGCATTTGGTGTCACAATGTCTTTTAAAAAATACAGTTGCCTATTGAAGATTCTAGAAGAATAGGATAGAAATGGAAGTTATAGGACATGTTAGTAAGGGTTTTGACAGTCTCCAGTAAAGTACTGTGTTTGATGTCTTCACTGGTTAACCTTGTTACGTTCTAATGCAAAGTGAAGTAGAATATGATTAATTCTAATTTAAAAGAAATTTGAGAATGCACACATGTACACACACACTAAGTTTTTATATAAATTCATAGTAGTTGGTCTTGTGTATTTTCTTTAGATAATAACTTTTTGTCATTTGCTTTATGTATTGTGTAGATCTAATGAGGTGGGATGTGTTCTGGATTAGGAAAGGAGGGGCTGGGTCTTACCCGTGTGGAAAGAACATTGCAAACTTGCAAACTTGTTTACTCATGACAATTTTGGTACCACAGAATTTGAATTTGATTTTCAAACCAGCTTGAATTTGTTGTTTTAACTGTATCAACATAACTTTATATGCCAAATGATTGATTGATACTATTAAAATATGATCACTAAAATGTATTTCATTGGCATGCTTTGTTATAAAAAAAATGTTGTTTCTGATGGTAAAAATAACCTAGATGCTATTTAAAAGAAGGTTTCTTTACTGCTAAGTAAGGGGAAGTCTTCCTTGTCACAGAATCTCCTGAGGAAAGATGCTTCTCTATTGTTATGGTCTTGGTCCAGGTTACCTCGTATAGAGTCAGCAGGGCCATTTTGACTTTCTTGTTTTTACCCAAATCAGCCTTAGACCTTTTATGGGAACTTTGTACTTACATGTACCTATAGGTGTATGTACTGATACATATGGGGAACATTGCCCAGGACAGGAGAATCCACTCCAACTTTTTAGGTACCCAGACTGACTGTTAAGAGGAACTTGGGTCTTAAATGATTTCTTAGTAGAGGTAACTCTGTAGTTAAAAAAATTACTTTAAAATGTTTGATATGTGGGGCGCCTGGGTGGCTTGGTGGGTTGAGCTTCTCTCTTCCTTTGGCTTGGGTCATTGTCTCAGGGTCCTGGGATTTAGCCCAGCATTAGGCTGTCTTCTCGGTGGGGAGCCTGCTTCCCAACCCCTCCGCCTACCTCTCTGTCAAATTTAAAAAAAAAACAATCTTTAAAAAATAATAAAATAAAACGTTTGATTTGTATTACAAAGGTGAAGTCATTATTGTCTTTTCCCCTAAAATGTGCTGTAAAATTATTAGCCATCAGAAGTTTTCATCTAACTGTAGAGATGTGCTTTTCTTTCTTTTTTAAAGATTTTATTTACTTATTTGACTGAGATCACAAGTAGGCAGAGAGGCAGGCAGAGAGAGAGGAGGAAGCAGGCTCCCTGCTGAGCATAGAGCCAAATGCGGGACTCGATCCCAGGACCCTGAGATCATGACCTGAGCCGAAGGCAGAGGCTTAACCCACTGAGCCACCCAGGCGCCCGAGATGTGCTTTTCTAACTCAGTGCTGAACTGCATTCTGATGGAAAATGACATTGTTGAGATCTGCAAAGTTTTCCTTCTTATTTCTTCCTTTGATTAGAGTGTATCTCTTTTTAGCATGTGAAATTCTGCCTCTCTTTCCCAACCAGTGCAGCTTAATTTTTTTTTAACAGGATCAATTCTTTATTTTTTTGTATTTCTAAAAATATATAAAAAATTTCATATATACAAAAAATTATTTTGTAACTATTTGAAGTAGGTTGTATGTATCACACTCCTCTACCCATTAGTCCTTCAGTATGTAGCTTTGAAGAACAAGGACATTCTTTTTCGTAACCACAGTAAAGTGACTACATAGGTGAATTATGTTTATCTATTCTACAGTCCTTCTGTTGTTGTTCAGTTTCCCAGCAGTGTCCTGGAGAGCAGATCTGGAGAGCAGTGCAGGGCCCATCTGGGTGTTACCCACCAGCTTCATTCCCTCTGTAGTCTCCTTGAACCTGGGACAGTCCCTCAGGAATTCTTAATCCTTCACAATACTGGTGTTTAGAGTAGCCCTCAGGTGAGGGTTGTCTGGGGTGGGGGTGGGGGGTTCCTCCAATGAATGGGGTCTTTCCTAACGTGTGTGATGGTTTGGAGGCATTCCTTCAGGAAGCTTGTCTGGAGGAGAGAGGAAGACAGCATGGTGATCTCTCCGCTTTTTTCCATTTAGCTCTTTAACAGAAAAATTTCCCATTTCTTCCTTAGTTGAAATAGGATTCATAATGTTGCATAAGAATGGGATTTATTGTCTGCTTTACTAGTTTGTTTTGCTTTTATTATGAAAGCTTGAGAAAAAAGGTGGTGAGATATTTTCTAGAATATGAGATTGACCTAGAAAGGGGACAACATTCAACTTTTATTGAGAGAAGTTTCTTTCTGCACAATTCCCATTTTGAATTATGTTGACAAAATCTCAAGATGCTGTCGAACAAATACTTGGAAGGTAAAAGGTGTAGCAATATTGAATTGGCTTTGTAGCAGTAAACCACGGAAGCTCTTTATCGCTTCTCTAAGGATTAGCTTTTCTTATAACCTGGTGCCTCTTTGTCTTTGTCCTAATAAATTTTCCTCAGCTAAAAATAGAATAAATGAACGTATCAAGTCTGATTCTTGTTAGGTTTTAGAGATTTATGGGTTATATTAGATTTTAATGTGGAATGTCAGGATAGTTACCATCTATAGTTACAACTCTTAAAAGTTTAATAATTGTAGGGTGTAGTGAAAGCTGGAAAATTTTGGAGTATTGCAGAGTATAAGAGATCTAAATCTTGCTTTTTTGACAACTTGGAGACACATGATGCTGTAAATTGATTTCTTAAAAGAAAAGAGTCATGGTGTTTAAATCTGATTTTTAAGACAAATTTTAAGGAAGGGAATATATGATTTTGAATAAAAAATATCTTTCAGTATTAACAGATACGAATGAGCATCTCCAGGTATACTGCTGCGGGGTTGGTCTTTGGGGATATAGACGAGAACAAGATGAACGTGGTTGGTGGCCTCTAGAGCACAGAACTGGTGGGTAAGACGAGTAATGCACAAGTAGCATGGTATGATTAATATGAAAAGGGAATGCAGGAATCTGGGGGTGCGAGGGAACCTATCTGCAGGAAGGGCAGGAAGACTACTGTTAGGAAATCACATTCCATCTGAGGTCTGGCTAAGTGAAGAGGAGGAGGGAGAGATTTTATTTTGTCTTGTTTTTTAAAGATTTATGTATTTATTTATTTGAGAGAAAGAGCATGGTCCTGCATGCGATGGGGGAGGGGCAGAGGGAGAGACTCTTTTAAGCAGACTCGGAGCTGAGCACAGAGCCCCATGTGGGGCTTGATCTTCTATAACCCTATCCCCCTTCTCCCGACCCCCCTCCCCCCAGCAACCCTCAGTTTGTTTTGTGAGATTAAGAGTCTCTTATGGTTTGGGGGCGCCTGGGTGGCTCAGTGGGTTAAAGCCTCTGCCTTCGGTTCAGGTCATGATCTCAGGGTCCTGGGATTGAGCCCTGCATCGGGCTCTCTGCTCAGCAGGGAGCCTGCTTCCTCCTCTCTCTCTCTGCCTGCCTCTCTGTCTACTTGTGATCTCTGTCAAATAAATAAATAAATAAAAGTCTTAAAAAAAAAAAAAGAGTCTCTTATGGTTTGTCTCCCTCCTGATCCCATCTTGTTTCATTTATTCTTCTCCTACCCCCTTAACCCCCCATGTTGCATCTCCACTTCCTCATATCAGGGAGATCATATGATAGTTGTCTTTCTCCGATTGACTTATTTCACTCAGTGTAATACCCTCTAGTTCCATCCACATCGTCACAAAGGGCAAGATTTCGTTTCTTTTGATGGCTGCGTGGTATTCCGCTCGTGTGTGTGTGTGTGTGTGTGTGTGTGTGTGTGTATGCGCGCGCGCGCATACACACACACCATGTCTTCTTTATCCATTCTTCTGTTGATGGACATCTAGGTTCTTTCCATAGTTTGGCTATTGTGGACATTGCTGCTATAAACATTCGGGTGCACGTGCCCCTTTGGATCACTACATTTGTATCTTTAGGGTAAATACCCAGTAGTGCAATTGCTGGGTCATAGGGTAGCTCTATTTTCAGGGACCTATGAGATTTTTATCTGAGCCAAAACCAAGAGTCCATGCTTATCCGACTGAGCCACCCAGGTGCCCTGGGAAAGGGTTCTGAATAGAGGGAACAGATTGCGTGAAGACCTGGAGTTGAGAGGTTGAGATTAAGTTTAGGAAATGAAGGAGAATTTAGCATTGGTAGAATTAAGTAGTGGGAGGAGATTAAGTTTGTAATTTTAGTTTAGATAAACACCACAATGTTGCCTCCATTTTATATTTTATTTCACCTGATGTCACTGAAGCTAATCTGTTTCCTTCATCTTTACAGTCCCCTTTTCCTGTTGTTTTTAAAGTATAATCATGACAGTAAAGTAAATGCATTTTGGAGATAGGGAGAAAAGAAACTGTAACCCCCTTACATTAAAGCAGGCTTTTGCTTTTTCGCATATGACCCTGTGGTCTTACCAGATAACGCGTGTATGTATGTGTGTGTGCGCGCGCGTGTGTGTATTTTTAAGATTGATTTATTTATTAGGAAGAGAGTGGAGGGAGGGGCGGCGATGATGCTCAACTGACGGAGCCACCCAGGTGCCCCCAATGCTATATATTTTTATATAATTGGATTCATAATGTATATACAATTTTATATTTGGATTTCTGACATTGAGTTGTATTTAGACAGTTCTCCTATTTCTATAATTGTTTTTCTTTATTCAAATTCCTAATTATCATATTCATTAAACATAATGATGCATGGTAACTTACTTAACTGTTTCCCTATTGTTTGGTTATTTAGGATGCATCGGTTTTTAAAAAATATTTACACAATGATTATCACTGGTGAATTTGCCCCTTTTCTTAATAAAACTTGAGTGAATTCCTTAGGCTAGATTTACAGTACTGACATGTTTTTGCCTATGTCTGCCTGTCTCTCTTAAAAGACTGTGCTAATTTACAGTTACTGTGGTAATTGGTATCCAAGGATATATTTCACTATGACTAGTTTAGTAGGCTCAAAATGGCATTAAGAGTTGCTTTTAGTTGCATATATTTGATTTTTAGACAGGGTAACTTTTTTGTCTAAATTGTAAAATACATATAACATAAAATTCACCATTTTGTTTTTAAGTGTACGGTTCAGTAGTGTTTAGTATATTTACATCGTTGTGCGACCAGTCTCCAGAACTCTTTTTATCGTGGAAACCTGGCGCTCTGTGCTTATTAAAGAACTTACTAAGCAACTTCCCATTTCCCTTCTTCCATCCCTTGGCACCCACCATTCATCCTACTTTCTGTCTCCATGAATTTGATTACTCTAGATACCTCATGTAAATGGGATCAGACAGTATTTGTCCTTCTGTGACTGTGTCATTTCACTCAGTGTAATGTCTTCATAGTTCACCCATGTTGTGGCAGGCGCCAGAATTTCCTTCCTTTTAAAGACTGAATAACTATTTCATTGTTTGGATTACCCCATTTTGGTAATGGACAAGGTGGTCTGCTTCCACCTTTTGGCTATTACGAGCAATGCTCCTATGAGCATAGGTCTACAAATGTCTCTTGGAGGCTCACCTTTCTTTTGAGTATATATCCAGTTCTTTTGAGTGTATACCCAGAAGTGGAATTGCTGGATCATCTGTTAATTCTGTGTTTAATGTTTTGAGGAACTGCGTATCGTTTTCCATAGTGGCTACGCCATTTGACCCTGCACAAGGGTTCCAGTTTCTCCACATCCTGGCCAACTCTGTTGTTTTCTGTTTTTTTGATAGCCGCTGTCCTAATGGGTGTTGAGGCACTATCTCATTGTTAGGATAACTTTTTTCATGTGTTCACTGTTTATATTTTTTCTGGTATCATATCCTTTTAAAATAGACCTTTCTACCAAATGCTTATTGGAAAATCAGATTTTTAATGCTGGATGATGCTTTTGTATCTCCAAAAATTTATTTTGAAGCAATTTAGTTTTTCAGTATGTGCATTGGAACTTTAATATGGTTCTTTGGGGACATGGGTTATTTGGTGATGGTTAGCAGAGAGACACAATGCATAGTATCCAGAAAAGTCAGAGAGAGGAAAAAGGTTTCATAAAGGAAGGAAAAGTGGAGAGTAATAGGTACCAAAGATCAGTTTTGCCTGATGTATTGTTCTGTCAGGGACTCTGTTGGTGGTCTTACTTCCTGTTAAAATTAATGTATTATGGTGAATTTTAGATTCTGTATAGGGGAAACTCCAGAAAGATCTTTTTGAGTGTTAGAGGGACTTCTAACACAAAACACTTTGGTAAATTCTGTGGAAATTCCTATGTCTTTATATTTTTTATACATATGTGTATGTGCATATGGACATTTGATCTTTGATGTTATATTGAATTATTCATCTAGATTGAATAATGATTTATTCTAAGACTTGACTGCTTTTCAGTATGTGTTTTTTATGGTAATGAATTTTTAAGAGCTAATAATGTTATTTGACAGCTTTGTTAGAATCTGGGGTAGGTCAGATTGTTTGGATGGTGTGTTTGAGTTCTTGATTTTGAAATAAAGTCATATTTAAATTTCCTCATTATGCCTAAAAAGCCTATTTACCTTGTAACTTTTTTGTCCATCTGCGTGTGGCTTTGGAAAGTCAGAAGAGTCAATTTCTACATAAAGGAGAGCTTTCTTTAAAAATTCAAAATGTGCTAATTCAGGAATTGGAATATGTTCAGTTACAATGTGCTGTGTGTATCCTTTAATTCCTGCTATTTTTCTACTTAAGGACACTCTCGTCATTCTGTTCTTACTTGCAGGAGTTATTTCAATTGTAATTCAATGGCTAATTGTGTAAATGTGTTTAGTGTCAGTTTCTTTTGGTGGCGTGGAAGGAGGTTGATCACCCTTGTAGTACCAGCAACTAGCATTGTACCTGGGCCGTGCTTAATAGTTTTTTATGGATGAGCAAAATTTTATTGCCTTTAAAATGAACTTGCGATATGTACATGAAGAATTTCTGGGTGTTATGAGGATAAATTGGGATAATATATTTTCATTCTCCACGTTTTTGAAGCGTACTTTGAGCATATTTATGGCAGTTTCCGCTGAGCCACAGAAAGTACAGAAGCTTCTACCAAGCTACCGAGGTTTCTTGGCTGCTTGTTAAAAGCAGAATGAATTGCCCTTTTATAAAATACCTTTAAAAACTGGGTTTGAAAGAACTTCTAACTTAATTACATTAATACAGTTACTTTCGTTCATAAGCAGTTACTGCCATCTAATATGCTTTGAGATTATGTGAAAGAGGGATAATGTCATCTGTAACACATACTCTGTGGCTCTCCACATACTGCAACGTCAGGACATTTTTATTTTTATTTTTTTTTATTTTTAAAGATTTTATTTATTTATTTGAGAGAGAGACAGTGAGAGAGAGAACATGAGTGAGGAGAAGGTCAGAGGGAGAAGCAGACTCCCCGTGGAGCTGCGAGCCCGATGCAGGACTCGATCCTGGGTCTCCGGGATCATGACCTGAGCCGAAGGCAGTTGTCCAACCAGCTGAGCCACCCAGGCATCCCAACTTCAGGACATTTTACCTTCCTATCTTTTTTTATTTTATCTTACTTTTTTTCTGTGAAAAAACCTGCAAAGATAGTTGCTTCACTTTGACAGTGTTGATTTTTAAATACCCCATATAAATGATTAGGAATTACTGTAAGATCACCTCAGCACTATTTAGACAGAAAATATTATAGATACTTGGTATGGAAAAAGGAATATGGACAAAAGTCAACAACGTTTATTTTTATAATCAACATACATTTTATTCCATATTGATGAGTTTATAGTGATTGGTTTTCAAAATTGTAGAACAAAGTGTTTATATCCCACCTGTAAAAGCTAAGTAGAATGACAAAGGAATGAAGTATATTAAGCTGATTTATTAACCCAAGAGGAGACCGGTCAGAAATGGGTTTATGGTTTGATATTCAAAAGCCTTTTTCTATTTGCTGGTCAGTTGATGTTCTATTTACAGATCGTTTTTGTCACAACAAGTGTGGCCGCTCACATTTATTTTTTCTTCCCTCATTTATCTACATGTTCTGGAAAAACTGACAGTAGTTTAATTCTAAAATATATTTCCAGGAAAGCCAAAACAGTTTTCTGAAAAGTGTGTAGAAAAAACCCTAAATCATTGCCAAGAATGGAAAGATGCTGGGTTGTTACTCATATGATCAAAAAATTTTTTGGACAAAACACAGTACAAATATCCTTGTCTGTGTTTATTTTAGAAAAAAGATGTTGATGAAGTATTCTAAAGTGTGAAAACATACCGATTCCAAATCAGTATATATAATGTTACCTCATTTTTGTAAAAGCAACCAAAACATACACAGGTAAGTCTAAAAGGTAGTCTCTGTATGGTGTAGGTCTAAGAAGGATTTTATTTTATTTATTTATTTAAAAAAATTTTTAAAAAAGAGATTATTTATTTATTTATTTATTTATTTGAAAGAGAGAGAGCATTAGAGGGGAGAGGGTCAGAGGGAGAGACAGACTGACTCCCTGCTGAGCAGGAGCCTGATGGTGACTGATCCTGGGACTCCAGATCATGACCTAAGCGGAAGGCAGCTGCTTAACCAACTGAGCTACCCAGGTACCTGAGATATTTTCTTTTCTTTGGGTTTGTTTTCATATACTTATTTCCTACTGTGAACCTGCATTATTTTAGTAATAAGAATAACTATTAGAGATGTATATTTACAGAAAGAAGAAGATAGAGACCTTTTATTTATTTTTTTAAAAAGATTTTTATTTATTTATTTGATAGAGACCACAAGTAGTCAGAGAGGCAGGCAGAGAGAGAGGAGGAAGCAGGCTCCCTGCTGAGCAGAGAGCCCAATAGAGACCTTTAAAATTAGTTTGTAATACTTTAAGATTCTAGGGTGTTGGTCTGAATTATCTACAGCATTATTTGTGGAGAATAATAATATAATTTTATTTTAAGATATAGTGATTCTCCAAATTTCTTTTCACGTGGGGCCAAGAAAGATGGTCCAGTGAATTTGTTTATGGTTTTATTAAATGAATGAGAGAAAGAAAAGAAATGAGATCAAAGTCAATCTTGTTTTCTTTCTTTTCCTGGTGTTTTGTTTGGTTGGTGAGTGAGGAATGGTAGAAAAAGATTTCTCTACTCTGCCTAACTGATTTTTCTTTATATCATTTGACATATAATTCCTGGTTTTGATCCCCTTTGAGCAGAAAGAAGTTGACTTTGGCTTTGTATTTTCATTGGGAGAAAGGAAAGTGACATGACCTGGAGCGTTCCTCCGCCTGTGGCACTTCTCTCTGGGCTCTTGCCTCATTCTGGGCCCTCCCCGGCTCTTCCCTTTGCCCCACTCTGGGAATGCTGGATTGGGAAGTGATGAGGAGGAAGCTTTTGGGGGTTGTCTAAAGTTTGTGGTTTTGAGGGTGGCCATCTTTAAAAAAAAAATACAAACATAGGAAACAAGATTGAAGAAAGAATTTTTCTTGGCAGAAAAGAACTAGCTCACAGTTGGTTGCAGGTAGTCCATTGGGAGGACACAGATTCTATTTCTTGTCTACGGAGCCACATTGGAGCTCTCATGTGTAGCAATATTTTTGTCTTAAGCACTCCAGTTAAACTCTGTACTTTTTTGGATTTATCGTTGCATTGTTTCAGATACCGATTATGAAGTACATATTAAATAAGATTTTCAGAGACTATGTTTTAGAACACTTTTAGGTTTATAGAAAAGGAGTGGAAACTGCTAGGTGTTCTCTCATATCCCCTAAGAATACTCCCACCTTCCCGGTTTCCTCTGTTACTAACATCTTGCATTTGTATGATTCATTTATGGCAGTTGATGAGCCAGTATCAGTGCATTCTTGTTAAAGTCCATAGATTAAATGAAGGGTCACTCTTGGTGTTGTACGTTTTATGGGTTTTGACAAATGTATAATGACATGCATCTACCATTACAGTAGCATACAGAGTAGTTTCTCTACCATAAAAATTCCCGGTGCCCCCCCCCCCCACCCCATTCATCCTTCTCTTCCTCTCCCTGGCAACTATTAATCACTTTATTGTCTCCATAGGTTTGCCTTTTCCAGAATGTCGTATAATTAGAATCATACACTATGTAGCCATTTCAGATGGGCTTTCTTTACTTAACCTTTAAAGTTCCTCCATGGGGTGTGTGTGTGTGTGTGTATGTGTGTGTGTGTGTGTGTGTGTGTGTGTAAATAGCTCATTTCCTTTTACTGCTGAACAATATTCCATAACCTGAATGTAGGAGTTTGTCTGTCCATTCATGCCCTGAAGAACATGTGGTTGCTTCTAAATTCTAGCAGTTACAAATAAAACACTGCTGTAAACATTCGTCTACAGGTTTGTGTGTGGATTTAAGTTTTTAACTTATTTGGGTAAATAACAAAGAATACGATTGTTGCATAAAATGGTAAGTGTTTGTTTAGTTTTGTAAGAAACCACCAAACTGTTTTCCAAAGTGTCTGTATCATTTTGTATTCCTGCCAGCAGTTAATGAGAATTCCTGTTCCTCCACATCTTTGGCAGCATTTGGTGTTGTCAGTGTTTTACATTATAGTCATTCTAATAGATGTGTAGGGGTATGTCAGTGTCTTAATTTGAAATTTCCTAATGACATGTGATGTTGAACCAACTCTCTTCATATGCTAACTTGCCATCTGTGTATCCTTTTTGGTGAGATGATATGGAATATTTAAAAACCAAAATATTCATTTTTTTAAATAGTAAAATGTGTTCTGTGTAGAAAAGTATAGTAAAATGAAGATAGTGAAAATTGATATATAATACCACTGTTTAGAGGAAAAGTGGTTGGTAACATTTTGGTGTTTTTTCTTTGTGCATACATCTTTCTGTGTGTGTGTGTGTGTGTATAATTAATTCTGTAATAGTTGAATAATAATAATGGAATCATAATATTTGGACCTTTCATGTTTACTTGTACACATTAACTTTCCCTATGTCATTCTTCTAGAACAGTGGTCCTTGGCTGAATGTTTGGATCATTTGAGGGAAACTTTAAAGTTTATGATGTTTGGGATGAAGTCCAGATCCCTGTAGATGGACCAAGGCATCATACTTTTTAAAACTTCCCAGGGGTTTTCAATTTGTAGTGTAGATTTAAAACCATTGGTCTCAATATTTAAGAAAAAATATAACTCCTCAAAGATAACATGAACTGTGATAGCCTTTTTATAAAGTTTGGAACAACCAAACAGCAACACAGGGGTCCGTGTGTGTTTGTGTGTGTAAGATGGGGGAGGAGAGAGTATTAGATCGATTGATACAAGGGAAATCAAGGGAATCAAGGGAGTTTTATTAGAAACTCTTTTTTTTTTTTCCCCTAGATTTAGAATGTTTGTTACTTTGGGTTGAAGCAGAAGGGTGGGTTAGTGGTTGGGGGGACTGTAGATTAAATGCAGATTATTGTTAATGTCCTAGTTTTTTGCTTTGTTTTGTTTTGTTTTGTTTTTCGAGTGGTTGCTTTGTGGTGTATTATTAAAAATAAATAATTGAATGCATAAATAAAACCGGGCCGTGCACGGACCCATGATAAGATCCAAGGAATGTGATTAAACCAATTCTTTGTGCCAGAGGGCCAGTAAGGAAAAATAATAGATTAGCAAAACTATCACATTCCTCTTATAAGTGTATCTAGTAGGGTTTGATTTTCACAGTGGTTTGATACCCAGTGCCATCCAGTTGAAAAGTGAAGAAGAATGGGGAGCCTGGGTGGCTCAGTTGGTTAAGTGTCTGATTTTGATTTCAGTTTAGGTTATGATTCCAGGGTCATGAGATCAAGCCCAGTGTCTGGCTCTGTGCTGGGTGTGGAATCTGTTTAAGATTCTTCCCATTGTGGGTATTTTCTCTCTCTTAAAAAAAAAAAGAAAAAAAAAAAAGAAAAAAAAAAGAAAAGAAATAAACAAGCTATGCCTTAGTAGCCAGAGATTTTATATACTTTTCTCTGAAATTCTGTATTTATTCTACTTTCCTCACAGAGGTCTTTCCTAATATACTTTGTCAAAGCAACAAGTATATGATGAATTTTGATGAATAATTTTTTACTTTAAATGAACTTTTAGCTGATGTTACTTACTGTGCTTGATTAAAGGAATCATTGGGTTATTTTTGTTCCCATCTCCCATGTTTCTCCTGTTGGAGCACTGTGCCACAATGAGGTGCCTGAGGGTTGGCCTTTTTCTTGCAAAGTGGGTCAAAGGTGATTGCATCAAGGGAGATGGAGATGGGCCCCTGCTGCCTGCGTCTCCTCAAGCAGCTCAGCTGTAGTGATGAGTACATGTACAAGTTAAGGATCTGGAAATTAATTCTTTGAAGAGTGCCTATGCCAGAGTAAGCCCAGAGGTATGTGTGTTTTCACAGTTTGCATTCCAGGAGGATGCAGAATGATCTTTGGGGCAAAGGAAGCATATGAGAATGCATATAAATGTGTGTATGTGTATATACACATACACAGACTTATCAGAGCACTTATACAAATGTGGAATTATCTTTTATATTATCTGAGCCTTTAAAAATCTTCTGCTTTGTATGATTTCAGTATACATAAATATGAATATATACCCTTTATAAACAAAAACATATATGTAGATTGGGCAAAATACTCAGAATTTAAGTTTATTTTGAAATAATTTCAGACTTAGGAAAATGTTGTAAGAGTGACACAACAATTCTCTTATTCCTTTACCTGGATTTGCCAAATGCTAAGATTTTACCACATTTATTTTCTCATTCTGTATTAATATAATTTTTTTCTGGACCCGTAGGGAGTATATTGAAATATTTACCCCTAAATGCTTCAGGGTGTCTTCCTAAAACCCAGGATATTCTGTTATGTGCAATGGTCATAGTCAGGAAATTAACACTGATAAGCTGTAGATGGTGTTCACACTTTACGAGTTGTCCCCAAATGTCACACATTTTCCCTTGTCCCTGGTCCAGTATCTAACCTGGCATCATGTGTTCATTCTAGTTAACCTGACTCTTGAATTTCCTCTGAACTGTAATAGTTCCTTTGTCTTTCTTTGCCTTTCATAGTCTTGACATTTAAAAAAAAATATTTATTTGTCAGAGAGAGAGAGTGAGAGTGCACAAGTAGGGGGAGCAGCAGGCTGAGGGAGAAGCAGGCTCCCCGCTGAGCAGGGAGCCTGATGCGGGACTCGGTCCCAGAACCCTGGGATCATGACCTGAGCTAAAGGCAGATGCTTAACTGACTGAGCTATCCAGCTGCCCCGATCTTGACATATTATTTTTATTTATTCATTTTTTAAAAGATTTAATTAAGTAATTTGAGAGAGAGAGTGTGTGAGAGATAGAGATCATGAGCAGGGAGGGGGGTAGAAGGAGAAGCAGACTCCTTTAGGCAGCGGGGCCAGTACAGGACTCGATCCCAGGACCCTGGGATTATGACCTGAGCGGAAGGCAGACGCTTAACTGAGGCCACCCAGGTGCCCTGATCTTGACAGTTGAGACTACAGCTTTGTTATATCTACTCGATTATAGGTAGTCAGATACATTCACTGTTGCAACATGTGATTAAAAAAAAAATGAGAAGAGAATGAGAGAAACAAGAGAAGCTATTGGTTGCGTAGCAGAAGTTAAGGACTGACAGTAGTGAGTCAAACTGATTGTGATTTTTCATTTTTGAAACTAATACTGTTATCAGGGAGATAGGGTGATGATAATTGAAATTTGTGGAAACGTGAATATAGATGGTCTTCTCTTTATTGGTCAGAGATCTGGAGGAGAGAGTTGACCGAAGATAATGCCCTATAGATCCCTCTCCCTGCATGGAAGGAGAGATACAGTGGGAGAGAGCAAAGCTAACAGAAAGTAACTTTCAAAAACATTATGTTTTTCTAGAAAAGTGGAAGTGATTTTTCTGGAGCTGGAAATGTGAAGACATGAAAATAAAGTCAGTGTATACCTAACATCTATTTCATGTTCTGAACTGCCCAGGAGATGGGGCCAAGGGTAGAAAGACCTGGGGGATCTTGATTTAAATGTTGATTTGTTTGTAGTGGGTCTGCAGAGGGAGTCCAAAGAGCACAGTTTTGATTTGAGGTTTGAAACTTGGTCATTGACTCCTCTGAACTTTCTGATTTAGTTTGCAAGTACAGATATCCTCTTTAAAGATAACAGGTAGTTAGGACAATTGCCCAGTTTTGTCCTCCATTTGCAAACAGTTTCTCACTGCCATGGATCTGTAATCTGATGTCTTAAATTACCACCCATATGGAGAATACATTATGGGCGGATATATATGCACATGTTATAGCACCTCTTTTTTGAAGAGCTGAAAACTTCACCCTGAATTTTAAAACTATCCATTTTGACAGGAAAGGCGTGATATCAGAGAAAGCAGAAGTCTTTGAGTTTTGGATTCTGTGTTTTACTTCCAACCCTGGTTGATTGACTGTGTACCTCGGTTGTCCAATTGGAAAATGGGAAAATAACAAATTAGCCTTCAAGTGTGTAGGCAAAAGTACTGCCTTTGGTTTCCTCCCGGATCCATTACGTACTGATACATTAAGAATATCAAAATGATGAACGGGAAAGAAGGGAAACTAGGAAGACAGTTGGCAGTATGGTAAGGGGAACAAATTGCTGGTGGAGATTCACTTTAATAAACAGAACATTTAATGACATGAACCCGATGTCAGTTCTCTCTCAGTTAAGCCTCTAGGTTGACTTTGACTGTGTGGTAAACAGAATATGTATTGAAGGTATTCAATATTAACAGCATTGGTGCAACTTGGTTGTTGAAAACCGAGTGGTGAGAATGGTGGTTATGCTCAATTTCAAAAATCTCGCCCATGCCTCTTCTGGTGAGGCCAACGAATTTACAAACCCTGTAGGAACTTCTAGAGTGAAGCATGAATGTGGACTTCTCCTCAGGGCCTAGGATGTCAGTCAGAGGTGTCTGTGTGAGGAGGAGGGCAAGGAATTTATAGGACAGTTCTTGAAATTTCATATCTGTTAGGCAGACCTGGGAGCTTGGAGTTAGCCAGATAGTGCTTTATTTTTATCCGCATTTTACTTTCTGCATTTCAAATATGAGATTTTTGAGAAATGGGAAAAAAGTATTAAGGCTTTGCAGTGCAGGGTATTTTGGTTGACTACTGAGTGCTTTTAAAAACTTGCACATAGCATCTGTGATCGGCTCTATGAGAATTTATAGCATAGCACTTTGTTTCTCCTGTCATGACTTTTGTGGGAAAATGTTTTCATTCACTGTGCTTGGTGATTTGCAGCAGATCACCCACATTTTGTTTTGTTTATAACCGGTTAATGCTTTGTAAAATGGTACATTTGGACTTTGAGGATGGTGGTTTTCATATGTGCTGAAATCACTTTGAATCCATTTCAAGAAGATACAGCCTATCCTTCCGTTTGGTTCTTATTAACTGCTTCCGAGCCTGCATGGATAGCTAAGCAAAGCATGTAATGTGTTTCTCTGAAGTTCAACTGTGCTCCTGCCCGAGCTTCCTGAAAGCAGAGACAGCCGTGAGCTCGTGGTGATGAAACCTGTTGGATTTCTGGAGGAAGCAGTGGAGTCTTTGGCTTGTTAACTAGCAATGATTCAAGTCTTGCAGATTGTGAAGGAGCTGGTGACACCATCGAGGCAAAAAGCAGCCCGAGTGAAGGAAGGTAGGAACATCGTCAGAATGAACAGCCGGAGCACTCAGGGGTTTTTACAAATATCGACCTAAAGAACAGCTTTATAAGAAAGGAGTTTTGAGGTTTTTTGCTCTTCTTATATAATGGTACTGAAAAGGATCAGGTAATGGCATAACTGTAAACCCGTCTTATTATTCCGATTTTTAAATGGCAAATTAGAAGCATATCTTCTTATTAAAAGGGATGAAGGAGAGGTTATGACATATCTACTGCAGTAGTATTTTTCACACTGGAAAAATCCTCTTTTATTATGTATTTTGGAGGAGGGAGAATAATTTATATAATCCTCTTCTTAATTTTAAAATATAAATGTTCATGGCAGAAATCAGAAAGGAACAAGCTAGGATTCTTCCTGTAGCAGGGCAAAAGAACTAGATGGTTCTTATTTGTGTGGCCAGCTGATGAAATAATAGTTACAAATATTAATTCAGCCACTGAATGGTAGGGTTTTTTTTTTTGCCTTTTTCAGTGAATAGTTACTTTTTTCTGTTTAGGATTATATGCTTAATCAATGCTGCTTATATTTAAGATAGTTTTCTATTTATAGCCTGTGTCAGTTTGGGATATGTTGAAATCCATTTTCAGAACCTTTCTAAGTTCCACGTCTGACTTACAGATCTTAAAATGAACTAATGCAGATATACCTTTGAAGAAGTAGTTGTGTTTTTGCTTTTTTAAACATTTGAAATAGTAACTCTCCAAAATGACAATTGGGAATTGACTTAACAAACATAAGTTTATAAACTTAGTTTATAATGCTGTCAGTTTCATGAATTTAATCTATGATTTAAAATCAGTCAGTTGATAAATTTGTATATCAGCTTTTTCACATGTAAAAGATGTAGCATTCTGTCTTTATATGATTCAAATAGCATAAATATACCTCAGATAATATAAAATACAGATTATTTTGGATTTTTAAAAAAACTTGAGATGATCTGTGTTTGAAGTAGATCTTATGAGATTCCTTAAGTCTTGTGCAACATTATTTGGGGTGAAGGTATGAAATGATATTGTGACATATACTATAATTAGCCACATGTAGAGTACTACAGCTGAAAGAAACCCTAGCCCATCTTGTCTTTTCTTCATTTTATGGAAGGACATGGTATTTAAATGGACAAAAATGCATGTCAAAAGGCAGAGAAACTGTTGTCATTTACCTTTGAAAAAATAATATTTAGGATACTTTACAATTACCTCCTGTTTTCTACTTTATTTCTTATTTTTGTTCTATAATAAAAAGTACTGTCTTTCTATCTCTGAATAGCAGGATTCTAACAATTAGGCCACGGCTTTTACTAATTCAAGGGAATATAAAATAGTTAATTTAACTGCAATCTGTTTGAAAATGTCAGATTCATATGGTTTAACCTTTACAGATGGATTTTTTTTTATTGGAATGTTTCTTTTAGTTTATAAGTTTTTGGTCATAATCATAATTACTTGGAATACACCCAGGGAAAAAAAGTAGTAATATTCTTGTTTTTCAGAATGCATATACATACACAGCATAATCATATTTGATAGGAAATGCCATATGAATATAGAAAAAATAGTACTAAAAGATGCTATATACTAAGTAGTAGAACAGCTTCGGTTCTTAGATTCTTTTTCTTATTTTTTTTCAGGCAGAATTTTCTGTGACCAGGAAAAACAGAGGCAAATTGTATATGGATTTTTTTTCATAGACACTTCTTTTTTTCAAACCTATTCTGACAGTTTTTTAATCATTTAGCTAGTATATTTACTGTTAGTTTTATCCTTTTGTAAAATATTGTTACATTTTACCAATTTTCAATATTGATAAACTGAGAAAAACAAAGTTTTATAAAAAATATGAAGCAATGACCTATAAAAAGAGAGTTTTTAAACTAAATTCTTTAAAATACAGTATGAATTTGGATGAATTAGACAAATTTCAAAGTATTTGGTCACATTCATGTGAGCAAATAGTATGGAAAAATTGCTGTGTGAAGGAAAGTATCAAAGTTGGGGATGAAATATTTATGTTATGATAAATAGTTTGAAAATTTTTCATAAATTCGTTTTCCTTGACTATAAATAGGACTCAACAGTTTGGTGAAGGATTATCTTGAGGAAGGAGGGAATTATGCAATATTCATGAATATTTTCTTTAAAATTTTCAAAATATCTGCCAAATGACTGTTCTGTCATTTAGTTGAAGTATCCTAATCTACCCAGCACTTAGTGACATACATGCTTAGAGTTCATGTTAATGTTCTTTAGGAAACTTAGAGTTTTGCAGCAGTTAGCATTAAAAGGAAGGAGAGAACTAGTAATGTTATTTGAAGGGTAATTTTAGTGGATCTACATTCTTTTTTCCAATAATGCATTGGGGAGGCTATGGAAATGATTGACATTTGTAAGATGGTTGAAATGGATAGGCATAGATGTTTTGTAAGACAACCTTGGGCAAAATAAAGGAAGACTAAGCAAAGAATAAGGGGTCTTTGGAAAAGTATTCTTGCCTTATTGGAGAGAGGGTCCCATATACATGCACATGCTCACTGGTTTGTCCATTCATCAATCTCTCATGTATTTATTCTTAAAGCCCTTATCAGGTGTCCACTGTTTGCCTGTCACTGTGTTATTCACTGGGGACACAAGAAAAGATATGATCCCTGCCCATGCCTGAGGCATAGTACACTCTCAGCTGTTTGTTGAATAAATGAGTCAGTCAGTGAATGGAAGAATATACATTTGTTAAGATGAACTAGCCTGAGAGTTAAAGCAGTGTGTTCTTGTAGACCAAAGAAAGGGATGGAGTGAGCGATTTATGTTAAGTGGAAGCACAAACTGTCACAGTTTTCCTCTTGAATGTCCTGGTGAGGCTCCATCTTCAGGGCCATGCTTGAGTGGATTGGGAAGGCTCAGTACCATGGAATGACTCAAGTAAAACTGTACAGTCTGTTCAAATATACATGAGGCACACATGCAAGCGTTGTGGCTGTGTAGTAGTCAGGGGCCTGGTTTTCGCCTTAAATAGCTTCATGTCTGTTTGGATAAAAATATTTAAATAACATGTTTCCCTATCTTGTAAAACGAAAGTCTGCTAAATTTAGGTATGGTTCAAGTTCTTTATTTAAAATATTTTTTTGTAGCGTGCAAAAGCTGATGACCATGTTTATTAAAATTATTCTTATACAATGGAATACTATGCAGCCGTCAAAAATGAAATCTTGCCATTTGCGATTGAAAGTGAAATAAGTCAATCAGAAAAATACAATTATATGCTCTCTCTGATGAATTTGAGAGTCAGGGCATGGGTTTGGAGGATAGGGAAGGAAAAAGTGAAACAAGATGGGATCAGGAGGGAGACAAACCTTAAGAGACTCTTAATCTCATAAAACAAACTGAGTGTAGCTGGGGGTTGGGCGGTAGGGAGAGGGTGGTTGGGTGATGGACATTGGGGAGGGTATGTGCTATGGTGAGTGCTGTGAAGTGTGTAAACTTAATGATTCCCAGACATGTACCCCTGGGGCAAATAATACATTATATGTTAATAAAAAAAAAAGTATTCTTAAAGAAAGAGTAGATTTAGAGTGACACCCTGAAGATCCCTCCTGTTAGTAAAACCTAAGAGCTTTGGTATCCTTCTATTCCTACTTTCATGCCTTAATACCTCTCCTCTAGATTATTTAACTAGCCTCCTCACTCATTTTATTTCATAAACATTTGCTGAACACTTATGACTTCTTAGATGGAAGGATCCAGTAGCCTCAAGAAATGCATGTGCAATAGCAAGAGACAAAAGTCAGTAATTACAATGGTATGATAGGTGTTATGGTAGACAGAGTGTCGTGGGAACCCCACAGGGAACGGGCCCTCGTTTGGTAATTAGAGCAGAGGAATTAAACTCTTAGTGAAGTGACAGATGTTTTCACTTGAGCCAAGTATCAGAGGATGCATAAAAAGCTAGCGAGCTGGGTCATGGAGTGGCGGAGAGTGTGTACAAGCATCCTGAGCAAAATACACAGTAGAGGGCAGCTCAGGTAGCCAAGCGTGGGAGGCTTACCTTCCAGGTGAAGAAGTTTGCAAACTTTTAGATGATTGTGGGAGAAAGTGAGAAGAGTGGTCATGTGGTATTCGGTCATTTAACCCTGTATTCCATCCTTCCCTTGCTATGTGAAATAGCTTTCTGAAAGTTTTCTCGGAACATGGAATTTGAACTTACTGTGTATTTCTAGCTGTCTTACCGGATCTCTCCATGCAGCCTGTCAGCTCTGCACAATGCTTGTTGTTTCTGACGCGCTGCTCCAGGAGGCTGGCGGGTCCTTTCCCTCCTCCAACAAGTAGCTCTCTTACCAGGTCAGCCGACGAGGCTCCAATGCCACCCCTCCAGGAAGCATTCCCTAACTTTCTCCCCTCACCCTTCTAGGTCGGAATTAATCATTCCTTTGTATTCTCTTAGCATTTTACTTTGGCCTCTTATTATACCTTTAACATTCTCTACATTATGGTTATATTTGTTAAGTTGATCAATGTTAATGGAAATAGTTGACCTTGTACAGTGTGGGAGTTAGGCGTTCCAACCCCCACACAGTTGACAATCTACATATTACTTCTGACTCTACGAAACTTGAGTACTAACAGCCTTCTGTTGGCCGGAAGGAAGCCTTACCAATAACATAAACTGTCGATTAATACATATTTTGTGTGTTACAGATATTATACACTGTATTCTTACAGTAAAGCTAGAGAAAAGAAAATGTTATCAAGAAAATCATAAGGAAATATACTTACAGTACTGTTCTGTATTGATACTGTAAGTGTACCTCATCTGTTTATAAGATGAATCATCCGTGAGTACCTACATCAGTATTGTCTTATATGATACAGAACATTGTAGCTTGTCTTACTAACACTAGATGTCAAAAATGGAAAGATAAGTGGAAAAGAAACTCCTATCAGGTGTAATGATTCATGCATTGATAATAAGAAAGCAGTAGTATGATTGCTTTATGGTAGCCTAGTATAATCAATATGATTGCTTCATGGGAACCTAGACTGTATGCTAATGAATAAATCATCTAAAATTTTTATGGCATACAGTGTTATGGTCATATTCCTGATACAGTATAGGCAACATTGTTAGGTTTTTAAAGAAAAAGCACTTACCTGTGATGCTAGACTGATAGGCAGTTCCTTCAAGCATACTATAATGTAATTCTTTGAAAAGAAAGTTATAAACAGTAAGGAAACTAACACATTACTGATTTCATACTAAATATCACTCACCTTATGCTTGTCTAAGGCTAGGCTATCCTCTTCCATGTGAGTCTTGCGCACGATGCTCTACATGATGAATACTTAGGTGATGATGATGACCCAGCTCTTGCCTACACTTACTAGACATTCACATGAAGACACACATACACAACAGATACGTTTATTAACTATATGATGATTATTTACTGTTTATGAAGTGGAAGTGGGTCATCATAGGAGGTCTTCATCCTCATTGTCCTGACACCGAGTAGGCTGAGGAGGAAGAGCAAGCAGGCGTCTCCTTGGTCAGCTCTGTCGTAAATCCTGTGAATCATGCACAACATCTGGATACAGTTTTCTCCTGTAAGAATTTATTGTTTTGGTCTTGATGGCTTTTATGGCTTTTTCCTATAATGACGATGGCATCTTCAATAGTGGAATATTTCCAGACTTTCATAATGTTCTTCTATCTCTTTTCTGTAGTGATAACAATCTTTCCTTTAGCGTGCTGTGTAATGAGCCTTCAAGGTCCCTATGACCACCGGTGTGGAGGCGGAGTTAGAGATGTGTTTGGAGGCGAGTAGACCACTTCGACACCTCTGGCGTTGAACTCATGGGGTGCTGGGTGGCCAGGGTCATTGTTCAAAAGAACTTCAAAAGGCAGTCTTTTAGTGGCAAGGTACTTCCTCACTTCAGAGACAAACCTTCGGTGGAACCAATCCAGAAAAAGTGTTCTCATTGTCCAGGCCTTTTTGTTGTACCACGCAGAAACTGGCAGCCGATGTTTATCTTTTCCCTTCAAGGCTCAGGCTTCATAGGTAAGGACACTCGGATCATAAGCCTGACTCCATTTGCACGAAACAGTACAGTTAGCCTGTCTCTTCCTTCCTTAAATCCTGATGCTCATTTCTCTTCCTTACTAATAAATGTACTTTGTGGCATTCTCTTTCTTTTCTTCCGGGGAGGTGGGGGAGGGGACTTGCATTTAAAACCTGTTCAGGCAGATCTCCTGTCTCCTCAGTGATTTTCTTAATGGTATCTGGAAACTCGTGGTCTGCTGCCTGTTGGAGAGTAGAAGCTGCTTCTCCTGTTATCTTGACATTTATTAAGCCAAACCTTTTTCTAAAATTACTAAACCATCCTTTGTTGGCATTAAATCATCTGACTTTAGTTCCTTCATCCTCTTTTTTTCTTTAAGTTATTACATAATGACTTTGCTTTTTTCTCCAGTCGTATTAGGCTCTCTATAGGTATGCCTTTCTTACAGCAATTCTGCACCCACATAAATGCTGCATTTTCAATCTGAGATAAAACGTATTTCATAAAAAGTGCACAGTTTTCATGTCTGGTGGCATAGCTGAGGCAATGGCTTAACAGATTTCCTTTTCTTTTCATTCTTTTCTTTTTTTTTTTTTTACAATGGTCCTTATGCCGGATTCATTTCTCTTGCAGTGGCGTGGACCTGCACTTGCAGGCCTCAGTCTAGGGTACGTGTCAAGCAGTTGAACGTTTCCTTGTGATGTCCTGACTGTTCCCTGCTTGGTAGGTGCGCTTCCAGCATCACTCCCGGCACTTCGTGTAGGTCCCATGGTGCTACTCAGAGTTGACGGGATGGAACTAAATGTGATGAAAAATACGCGAGAACCACCCGAGATTACTTTTTACTGCTGTATGCAACGCATAGGCGAGACGGACTCCTCATGTGGAAGTGATGAGCATCATGTGGTTGGCATTTTACGTGGACACTTGCAACACTTGAACTCACCACAGTAGCAGCAGGAGGTGGCTATGAAGTTATTACAGTGGTACAGTTCATTTTATGCAATTATGTTTAATACTGCATCTTTTTTTTTTAAAGACTGTATCTTTACATTTGTTTATATTAGATTGTGAGTGGCGCCCTTTATGGTCCGTAAGTGTGTGCAGATGTTTTGATAAATTTTAACTTTTTAAAATTATAGATTTGTATATATTTTATGGTAGTAAATGATAAAATAGACTAGTATCTACATATATTTCATACGTCCATAGCACACCTTTTTAAAATTCTTTTTCTGTATTTCTAGGCTATGCTGTTCCTCTGTGAATTTTTTCAGATTGCCTCAGATCTCCAAAAAGTTTTCCTGTGTGTTTATTGAAGAAAACCTGTGTAGGACTGTATAACTCAAACCCATATTGTCCAAGGGTCAACTGTAAATGTTACGGATCTGAACGTTTTTGGCTTCCATTCTGTCTTTTAGCTGTGTTTTAGAAAAGAGTTAAGATTTTCGGCAGCTGATCTTTAGATAAATGAAATATCCTAGCTAATGACTTAACAGTGGGCAGGGAAAGGTTTGGTTCCTTTTGAGGTATTTTGTAGTATCTGAGATAATGGTTTTCAGCTGATAGGTAATGATTTTCTGCTTATATTTAAAACACACATATTTTGCTGCACATGTTGACTAAGCTGAAAAAACTGAAGTCAGAGCATCTGGTATTCTTTTTTGTTTTAAAGATTTTATTTATTTTAGAGAAAGAGAGAGAGAGAACATGCATGCGTAAGTGTTGGGGGGAGGGGCGGAGGGAGCGGGAGAGGAAGAATCTCCAGCAGACTCCCTGCCCAACCCAGAGTCGGACCCGGGGCTCCATCCCAGGATCCTGCCATCAGGACCTGAGCCAAAATCAGGAGTTGGCCGCTTAACTGACTGAGCCAGCCGGGTGCCCCAGCATCTAGTATTCTTGACTTTGTTGTTCGTTTGAAGTTTTTTTAAAGATTTACAAAGAATTTCAAGCTGTTGGCAAAAAAAAAAAAAAAAAAAAAAAAATTGCTTAATGAAAAGTTGAGAAATGAATACTTTTGCAAACACTGTTCATTGTCTACCCCGTATCCACTCAAATCTTTCCTAATGACAAGATGGTGATTTTGTTTGGAGTGATATTGTGTTCAGTTAAAAAAACAAACCAATTAAACTATATTTTCTGAGGTGGAAATAAAAGGCTGCTGGAGATTCTGGGAAAACTTTGCTTTTTGAGATAGTTGTCATTTCTTCTTCCTCTTACATCTTTTGTTTGTTTGTTTCCTACCTGGAACGTGAATGGAATTCCTGGAGTTGTAGCAACCATAATGCGACCATGAGGACAAAAGCAGTATGGTGGGAAAGAAATGTAGAAGTCTGGTCTTTTGTGAAACCAACGGGACCAGTGAGCCACCTGGTTTTGTATCACCTTTACTTACCTCTAGACTTCTTAGTTTATTACTTGTAGTCAAAGCAATCCTCACAAGTATGTGTCCAATCTGATAAAAAATAAGAGGCAAAAGTGTATCTTTTAAATAGCAGAATTTCTTAAATGCAACTCAAGCCCTGTTACAGTCTATTTTGTTTTTTGTTGAGGTTGGGTAGTCTTAATGAAGAGTAGCATTTATCCTAAGTTAAAACACAGATGTGGCCATTATAGTAGGATGAGAGGAAATCAGAAGACCTATGATCTAGTTCTACCATCATGTGACTTTAGGCAAGTCAATGAATGTCTCTGTGTCACTGAGTTTTCCATCTATTCTATTATGAGGTGTCCCCTAAGATCTCAGAGAGCACTGACATTCATATTCTGTTACTTTTCTTCAAGCCATTTTCCCCTTTCTGGTAACCTCTTAGGTTAAAATAGCAGATTCATAATGCCTACCTGGCTGTCTTCACTTTTCTACACACACACATAGTAAATTGGGTTGCAGAAATCTTAGAAGGTTGTGTAATTGGCTTAAATATAAAAAGCCTTCAGAAGTTCTTCCCAACTTACTGTTATGTTGATACACTATAATGTGAGTGATTTAACGAAGAGAAAGGCAGCACAAAAGAGGCTAATTTAGGTCATGGACTGTATTCGAGGAGATTGGGGTTTCAACCCTGCAGCTGGTTTCCACCTACTAGTTGTGTGACCTTTGGCAAGTTACTTAATGTCACTGTGCATCAGATTCTTTATCTGAAGTAGGGATGATGACAGGATGTACTTCATAAAAGTTGTGAGGATTGAGATGAGGATTGATAGAAAGGACCTGCGTAGTGGCTGGCATGTAGCGAGAGCTGCATGTAAACTGCCATTAGTGTTCTCGTTAGTTCTCTTTCCTTTTTTGTTTTGTTGTCATTCTTATTGCCATTGATGCTGTGCTCTTGATATGTTATTTGGCTACTAACTTGCTTACAGGTGTTTGTGTCCAGGATAGAACACAGCGTTCTTTGTGCATAGTGGACAGACTCAGTATCTTTATAACAGTTTCTTTTCATTTATACTTGGACAGCTTTAAATAGTTCATTTATTCTTTAAATTTAGGTATGTATTATTTGAAGTCAAAGTCGTGTGTGTGTGCTGTGGGCAAAGTTAATTGATAGAAGTTTTATCGAAACTTTGTGTCAGGGAAGTATATTTCTATGTACAGATCTTAATTAATATTACCAGTTTTAAAAGATACTGTTTTAAAGAAACACGGGTTCATTTTATTGTTCATTGGTCCAGCGTGTCACTGTCTTAACTATGGTAAAGAATTTCAGAAGTAATGCAGTGAATTTTGCAATCACTCATTGCTTAAAACTCTGAATTATTTGCAAAGTTTTCTGTAGGTTGTTTAAACTTAAAATTGAGTGCAGTGGACATCCTGCAGTATGGTTGTCCTCTGTAGTAATTAAGAGCATCATCTGAACTCTATCCAACATGTACACTAGCCACTAGTGCATGGTTATTTAGACTTCAACAACTTTTAATAACTTACATAATTAAAGTTAAGGAAAATAAAAAATTCAGCTCCTCAGTCATGCTAGCCACATCATAAGTGCCCAGTAGCCATGTTGCAGAAAGTTCTGTTGGACACCACGGAATAGATTGTATAGTGAGACTGCCTGGGCTTATATCTTGAATCTGCTACCTTCTAGTCATGTGACGTTGGACAAGTTTATTAATTTTCCTGTGCCTCAGTCTCCTCACATGTAAACTTGTATCAATAACAGCAGACAAAAGTTCTCAGGAGGTTGTTAATGAGGAGTAGATGAATCACCATTTGTAAAGTGCTTAGAACAGCCCCTGGCACATAGTAGCTCTGTGTTTGTTAAATAAACAAATATGCATGGTGTATTAGATTTATCATGCTTTGTAGTTAGTAATGTGTAGTGATTATATTTTTGTCCTTAATGTATTTTTTTCTATTGCCTGTTTGAGAAAAAAAATTATATATACCAACCCGTTTGGGTGCATTTTTCATTTTTATATTGGACCACCGTGTCGAGGAATGTTTCTGTCATGCATTTTAGCTTAAAACTTCATTGTGAGTGTTCATTGCTCTCAGATTGAAGCGGAGTCTCCTTTGTTAGGCATTTTGGGCCTAACAACTCACAACTCATCAGTTCTAGCCCTTTGTTCCATTTTTTAAGTTAACCGCTGCCTTAGTTGTTAAAAATACTTAATGGCGATGGTTTCACTCTTGAAATGGTATAGAAGCTCTTCCCAGAATGTGCATGTAGTGTTAGGGTCTGTGCGTTCAGTAAATGCTCAGAGTATGCTTGTTGCATGAAAGAATCTTCAGATTTTTGAAATGCAATCAGTATTGCTATTAATATCAAAACACATTTGTTCGAGTAATCTCTGAAGTAAAGGGAATTCAGAACCCCGTCCACCATCTGTGATGTCGGTATCCGGAATGTGCTCCATCGCGCGGGACTCTGCCACTGGTCTGTGTTCGTCTCAGTGGGGAGGGGCCTGGGTAATAGTTCTTGTCACTGTAGGTCTCTGCGTTACAGTGTGGTGACATGAAAAGCAGCCTTTAGTGACACATTTGGTGATTTTCTGGATGATACATTTTTAAAGGATGCAGATTTTATCTTGGTTTCCTCACTTCTTTAAGTGATCTTCCACACTCTTCGGTCTGCTGTTTGTCTCTCTCTGTGTTTTTCCTGATTGGACTCAAGTGCCTATCAGAGGGATATAACAAAGGGGGAAAAATAAAATCAAAACGAGAAAATACCGTCTCATATAACAAGGAAAACTTTTTTTTTTTGTTTTGTTTTGTTTTTTTTTATAATAATGACATCTAGTATAATTTATTTTTCCCTTTAAACCGGTTATTATCTCCATAAGAGGAAAAAAGTGTAAAAACTTGAGTGGAAACTTGTGCTGTGGAATGGTGTGTGCCTGCGATGTGAGGTCGTGCGCAATGTCTCTTACTACAAGTTGCTTCATGTGAGAGAATAGCAGAGGCAGTCCGTGATCATCTCTGGATTGGTGCATTTTCAAGTGTGTGTGCTGTCACAAAGGCACGTGCAAGTGACCATGTGTTGTACGTTATATCATGGAGTAAAGAGTGGTTATAATGAAACCAGTGACATGAGTCAGATTTATATGTGGTCTTGCAGTGTCATTGGAAGTTCTCAGACATCTCTTCTAAGACACCGATTCAATATCCTCTGTTGCTTTTTGGGGTCTTTCGAGATGGCATGGGGGCATAGCTGGGAACTGGTAGGATAGAGGTTCTAAGTTCTACCAGACAATGATTTAGAGTAACCCTTTGCATGGATCTCTGCTTATTCTCCTATAACATATGTACTCATGCTTGCTTCCTAAAGTGCTGTGCCTTTATTAAGCTGTGAGCTTCATGAAGGCAAGGACCACAATTCATTCATCATGTTAGAGAAGAGTTCATTCTGAGGAATGCAGTGGCTCATGAACTTGCTTGGTATTTGTTTCTCTATAGCTTATTAGCAAAGTGATGAATGCACATATGGATAATAGATAATTGGGATGTTTAATCAGTTACCTAATGACTGAGGGGATTTGATTCTTACTTTGTATTACTTTATTACTGAAACAGACTGCCCAGTCAATATTATAAACATTCTCTAGAGAACAATTAGGTTTGCAATGAGTTATTTTACTTAGAATGCTGGTTGGAATTAAATGTTTATTTGTACCACCATCTTGCTATACTCTAAGTGTAATTTAAAAGCACTGCAGTGTTTTCATTCAGGTAACTTGTTACCCTTTAAAAATGAGCTGCTCCACTATGGTTTCTCTTACTTTGGCAGTCACCAGATGCAGTAATTAATAAAGGTCATTATGCTACTTAGTCATGGAGAGCCTTTAATGACTATTACCTGAACATATGCTGGTTTCATCATTGCATTTACCAAAAACATCCAACACAGTATAGATGCTGTACTTTGGAAATCTGACTTAGGCTAATCTAAATTACTATGTAAGAACATTTAAAAATTCTTTAAATTTTAAATAATTAAGGGAAAGCTCTTATCTTTCTGTAAAGTGAACAATCAAAAATGTCAGTGAAACACTTTTAGAATGGTTATACTTGGTAAGCCTGGCATTCTCTGGGCTGAATTCTCAGTGTCTAGGAATTTCTTGTGCAGAATTGGATGGGGGGAAGCAGTGACTTTCCCATGCATTCTGCTTATCCTCTGAAATCTTGACTGGAAATGTGGGGTTTGGAGTGGAGTTGAAAGAAAAGTTCATCCAGACTCTGCTGGGAGAAGGTTGAAGAGTGAGACTTGGTATATTGATTATGGGTTTTTCAAAAATAGAACCAAGTATTTTTTTAAATTTTGAAATAATTACAGTGCTACAATTGGCATATACTACAATTGAAATAATTATAGAGCACAGCAAGTAGCACAACATCGTACTGAGAGGTCCTATGTACCCTTCACCCATCCCCCGCCATGAGAACATGTTACAGATCTGTAGGTAAATATGAAAACCGGCATACTGACATTGTTGCAACTTAACAGTTCTGCTTGCATTGTGTGTGTATTGTGTAGTTTATGTATGGATTTGTGTGACCACCACGCCTGCAGTCAGGCAGAATGGCTGAAAGTCCAGGGGGAGGGTACACTCTGCAGGGTACTTACAGGGGTAGAGTGATGCCCTGAGTAACTCAGCTCTTTTCATTTTTCTCTTCCATCACACTCAGTGTTTGTCCTGATGTTTGCAAGATACCTGCTGCATCTCCATCCTTAGGTCCAAGAGCCAGACCAGAAGAAAAAGGAAAAGGGGAAACCCAGCATGGGTGTCACATGTATAAAGAAAGCATAAGTGTTTCCTTAAACTGCCAGCCAGAACTGTATCACATGGCTGCAAGGTAGACTAAATAGCAAGTATTTTTTAACTTGAAAGATTCTTACTGAAAAGATTTGGGTAAAAGATGATGGTAAGGGCAATGTAGGAATATTGGATAGGCAACTAGCAGTGTTCGTTGGGGAAAGCAGATTTAAAAAGTGTTGAAAAAAAAAACCAATGAAATATCATGTGTACCTCAGACTGGCTGAACTTAAAAAATATGAATAATGTTCAGAGTGATGAAAGGTACTAGCATACTTTTTGGTGTACCTTTTTGGTGGGCAATTGTGGTATTCTTCATCAGAATTAAAAATAGTGCTTCATCTGGCCCATCATTTCAAACCTGTTACTCTGTTTTGTAGAACACACTGTTCTTGCATATGTACATAAAGATCTGTGGCATTGTTTATATAATATGAAACCTCCTGAAACTATCTGAATAACTATCAGGAGAAAGATTAGTACAAAATCTTATATCCATTCAGTGGAGTACAGTATAGCCAGCCATTAAAAATAATGAGCTCGGGGGGTGCCTGGGTGGTGCAGTTGGTTGAATGAACTGCACTGAAAGCCACCCTTGGTTTCGGCTCAGGTTGTGAGATCAAGCCCTGCCTTGGGCTCCCTTCTCAGTGGGGAGTCTGCTTAGGATTCTCTTTCGCCCTCTGCCTCTCTCCTTGCTCATGCTTACGTGTGCGTGTACTATCTGTAAAATAAAGAAATCTTAAAAAAAAAAAAGTTTGATTTGTATGAACGGATCTGGAAAACAGCCATGAGATATAGTGAGTAGAAACAAATTATGGAATAGTGTGCATAGTTTGGTTCTGTTGCCTGCCCACTGGTATGTATGGATGTGTTTATGTATGTGTTCTTCTGTACGAGTGCGTGCGTGCATATGTGTGTGTGTGTGTGTGTGTGGTATGATTATATCTGTTTTGGAATATGCAGAAGAAAAAGATTTTATAGATACACACCAAAAACAGTTAACACTGGGAAGTGGGTTCGGGAAGGCAGTATGTGGGAGAGAGATTTTACTTTCTTTATACCCATCTGTATTGTCTGACTATTTTATAAGTATGTAATAACTGTCCGGTTGGGAAATGAAGTGTTCTATAATGTAATTTTTTTTGGATGCTTGAAGTACAAACTTTCATTTTAACTTTCTGGATGAAACTACTTAAATTTTTATTTTGCCATTTTATGCCATAGAGAATACTAAATATTTTTTCTGAGTAACTCAGGATCTAATGAGATATTTAGGGCTGCTGAATTTACTCCAAATAGATTTAGATTAAATGCTTTTTAAAATCATCCTTATAAATTTTTTAACTTTCTGAACTTTAGGCAGGCAGTTACTTGTACATTATCAGTGTATCTGCCTCTAAGAGTCCTTCCTATTCGAATTTTCTGCTTTAATCTTCTTTGACTTGGGAATGATGCAACTATCAACCTGGTTTTAACTATTTCTAAAAATAGTTTTGAATAAAAGGTGGATAAATTAGTTCTGGATCAAAGTTTTGAGGGATTTTCTAAGAATGTACACAGACTATTGTTTGAACACCTGTTTTTTGGAGGCCTTTTGTTCTTTGGCTAGCTTTGTTTTCGTTATTTGTGGGGGTTTCATGTGAAGGTTGCTACATCTCTAGGGATCTTTTACAAACAGATAACCCAACAGTGTCCTCTCCTAGAGAAACATACTGTGGTAGTAAGGAAAGGACACAGGGTGTTTTAGGGCAGGGTTGTGTAAGGAAAAAAAAAAAAAACCAAACCCTAAACCTTCAAATACTTGCATTTTCTTTTTGTTCCTTCATTGCCAAGTTCGTAATTAACCACTATAGGGTGTCTAGAGCCTATAGGTCAACTGAGGTTTGAATCCTGGCTCTGTTATGTACTAGCTGAGTGACTTTTTTGATCTTTAGTTTTAAAGCCTATTTTACTTACTGTCAGTACATACTTTGTAATTGCCTAAATGACACTTTCAGAGATTGCTGTGAACATGAAGTGGACATAGTTTATGGGATGTATCTGGTACACACTGAGACCCACATAGTTGACTGTTCTTGTATGGGATAATATGAAATTTGAGATCTGTGTAATGTATTGTGCTTTTTGGAAATAGAACAAAACTCGCTTTTTTTCATTTTATTTTTAAGAGAATTATTATCCTTAGTGCAGAAAACCTGGAGAACACAGAACACGCAGGGAAGGATTTTGTTGGAGATCCTTAAATTTCCTCACAGGAAAGATCTTTGTTAATATTTTATTGTGTCTCATTCCAGCCTTTTTTCCATGTGCAACGACTACTTGCTTTATAGACTAGACCCTGAATCCTTAAAACAACCTTGCATGGTGTGGTGGTATCTCAGTTTTTCAAATAAGGAAAATGAGTCTGAGAGAGGTTAAGATATCGTAGCTGGTAAGCGGTAGAGCTTGCGTTCATCCTCAAGACTAATGCAGCACTGGAGAGATCCAGGGCTTCCCTCCCCATCTAGCTGAAAGTAGTCCTCTCTCTCTCTGATCATTTTTATAGCAGTTTGTCTTTATAAGATGTTTAGGTTTACTTTATGATTGGTCCAGAAAGCAAAGAAGCTTTGGGCTTAATGCATTGTTTTCCCATATAGTATTATAATATTACTTAGATGATAATGTGTGTTTGGAGCTATGGAAAGTCTTATTACTTTGGTGCCTAGACAGCACTGTGTATACACCTAAGATGTTGAATTACTGAATGGTTTAGAAAATAGTCTTATTTATTTATTTAGATTTTATTTATTTATTTGACAGAGAGAGCCACAGTGAGAGAGGGAACACAAGCAGGGGGAGTGGCAGGAGGAGAAGCAGGCTTCTCACCGAGCAGGGAGTCTGATGCGGGGTTAGATCCCAGCACCCTGGGATCATGACCTGAGCCAAAGGCAGATGGTTAGCAACTGGGCTACCCAGGCGCCCCTGGAAAATGATTTTAAAGTTAATATTTTATTGTATTCAAAAAATGATGAAGTAAGTTATATTCTTATTTTTATGACATTTTTGAATTTCGGGGTTTCCTGTTCACGGTAAGAAGGAGAAATTGTTATTTGGGCTCATAAATCTTGCCTTTAATTTGAAAAACTTAAAGCATTTACATATTTGTTTATAATATTTAGAAGCCCAGCTAGTTTTTATATTATATTGTATATTTTGCTTACATGATACTTTAGGTATACACACACACTCACACACACACACACACACAAATCTTTTTCCTTACCAGAACTTAACCTTCATTGCTACACTTGGACCTTTACTTAGAAGATTTTACAGTCTGTTATTTCTAGTATTTTGAGGATTGTACTGTCATTATTATAGAAGTATGTAACCAAGCTTGACTTAATGGCTTTCATTGCTTTTTAAATGATTTTTTCTTCACAAGCAAGGTTTTGTTTTGTTTTTATTTATATATTTTTAAAAGAGTTTGTTTATTTGAGGGAGCACAAGCAGGGAGAGGGAGAGGAGCAGAGGCAGAGGGAAATGGAGAAGCAGATTCCTGGCAGAGCAGGGAGCCCAAGGGGACCTTGGGATCCTGACCTATCTGATTCGAAGGCAGACACTTTAACTACTGAGCCAGCCAGGCACCCCTTTTGTTTTGTTTTTAAATAATGTAGTTGATGGGCATGTGTTCATCTAGGCAGTTACAAAATATGAACTAATATTAAGCAGAATAAGCTATGCTTAGTTGTAGAAATTATGCTTTGAACGTAGAATTAGACTTTGAACTCCCAAAAACTCCAGAGAAAAAGTACTGCATTTGTTCTGTATCTGTAACAGAGGAGGGCTGGATCTGAGTTCTTTAGACACTTCAGTATAATGTGACTTTGAGCAGGATTAGGATTAAGTGAGTACAGTTTATATAAAGTTAACGTAGCGAATTCGCTGTGATCATCTCTAGCGGTGTGAGGTTGTTCAAGGGCGGACTGTGTTTGGGGAAGAAGTGTAGTGTCTTGCTGATGGGGTCCGTGGATGGGGGAATGTAGGGGATGTGTTGGACATACCACAGCCATAAACTGGGACCAGACTTCCAAGGATTATTTCTGACATACTGAGATGTATCCTGTAGCGATCCAGGTCTAGATGCCCGGAGAGCAGCAGGACGCGCAGTTAGCACTCAGGCTTAGCACTCAGGCGGCATAGGGTGGAGGGGCAGAGGAGGAGGAGTCCTGGCTTCGGGACTGTGTGTGTCACTCATGGGGGAGACAATGAGAAGAGAAAACCGAAGGAAGCGCTGTTAGTAAGGGAGACAGACCCCTGAGCCGACGGTCTTCTCCTGGACGAGGACATGAGTGCCTCTGCTCGTGCAGGCGGAATTTAGTCGGGAGCAGGGGAGCAAGAGGCCGGAGCTCCGAGTCTTTTCGGTACTTTCCAGCCCTGCGTCCGCTGTGTGTGTACCTGCGCGTCTGCACGTGGCCGGAGAATCCAGCACGGCGTTCTGACTAGTCACGAACGTGAAGCGGCTTCTCATGCTGCCTCGCTGCCGCCCGGTGTTCTTCCTGCCAGCGACGATCTGTTTGTCCCGTCTTCTCGAACCTCTTCCCCACACCCACTTCTCATCTGGTTACTGTCCTTCTTTACTAAGAAACGGGAAGCTGGTCGCTTCCGTGGACTCCCCGCCCAGCGCGGCCAGAGTCCGGGAGCATCCCATCAGCCGAACCCCAGTGCCGCGCCTGTGGTTCCCGCGGGTGGATGTCCCCGTCGCGTGCGGTGCGGCCCCTCTCCTTGCGCGCTGTCCCCGGCCTCCCCCCCACACTCCACGGCCGCGCCGAGCTCCCCCCGCGCTCTCTTCTGTCTCTGTGTCATCCTGTCCCTCCTCGAACGGGTCCTTCCCCTCATTACGCCATAGGTTGTTACTTCTCTCAAATAAAGGAGACAATGAAGAATTGCTTCATTTGCATTTTCCTTTCGTGCCAGCAGCTGTTCCATTTCTTTGTTTCCTTTCGCCGTAAAGCTCCTCCAAGGAGTTGTCCCAACTCGCTGTCTTCAATGTCTGCTCTTCCATTTTCTTTTAAATCTGCCTTAGCCAGACTTTTTCAGGCCCATGTCTCCAACTTAACATTGATGATAATCCGATTTAAAATTTGCTCTTAAAATCATAAGCCTTAGTTTAATTAGAATATGTTATTCATGCCACTTTATATTCCTGTGTTAAGTGTAATATATTTAGGGAAATGTGTAGACTTTACCATTCATCTGTAGTTGCTATGGTTGTATCATAAAGAGGAACTTAAAATGGAAACAAATTTTAATTGCTGTTCTGTCATATTGGGTACCACACTTGTTGGCTTTGTAATATTGGGCCCCATATGTCCTTTTTGTGACTGTTCCTCAATCCTTCCTACTACTAAGAAGTTGTTTAGCTTTGACCAAACAGATGGTGTCAGGTTTCCCTCTAATATGTTGAATGATGTTTTGAATGAATAACTGAGCTGAGTGAGCATGAAAGTAATTCGTGTGCAGGAGGTTTAGTACCGAAAGAAAACAGAATATTCAGTAAAGTTAATCTGATGCATAATTAATTATATCCATAATTGATCCAGAGCTGTATGGTTTAGCTTTTACTAATCTGTTAAAAATTCTTTTGAGAATATGGAATTGTTTTAGAATTATTTGAAAATCCTCTGGTTACAACCCCAAAGGAAATAGTCAGTGGGCTTTTTCCTTTCACAAAAAGAATATAAAAAATCCTGTTCCTCAGTTGTTGGTACCCCTGAAGTTCGGAGGAAGATTAATTGGCTCAAAAGTATTGAGTCTAATTAATTTGTTGTTAAAGAGGTATTTATAGAGGTCTGGTTCTTTCTGACCTTTCTGTATGTTAAAATCTCCCACTCTGTGAATCAGTCTGTTTTTCCATTTAATGCTGCCATTTTGGGGCTTTATATATTTTGAACCTGTGTTCATCTTTATGTCTTCCTCCTGGATTGATTCTGTTGTTGCTGTGAAATGTTTCTTTTTATCTCTGGTGATGATTCTTGCCTCAGTCTGCTTTGTCTAGCAAGCATACAGTGATAACAACTTTAAATTCACATTTGCATCGTATAGCTTTCCCCATTCCTGTTACTTTCAAACTTTTCGTCCTTATAATTAAGATGGGTCTCTTCTTCTTCCTCTTTGTCTTCTGTACCTTCTATACCTTCTCCTCCTCCTCCTTCTTTTTAAAAAATGTTTATTTGAGAGAGAGAGAGAGCATGAGTGGGGGGCAGAGGTAGAAGCAGACTCCCTGCTGAGCAGGGAGCCGGATGCAGGGTTTGATTCTGGGATCCTAAGATCATGACCTGAGTCAAAGGCTAACTGCTTAACTGACTGAGCCACCCAGGTACCCCAAGATGGGTCTTTTCTAAGTAGTATATATCTCTATGGTTTTTTAAAAACTGATTATTTTAGGGGCACCTGGGTGGCTCAGTCAGTTGTGTATCTGCCTTTGGCTCAGGTCATGATCCTGAGGTTCCGGAGTCAAGCCCTGCATCAGGCTCCCTGCTCGGTGGGGAGTTTACTTCTCCCTCTTCCTCTGCCCCTCACCTAACTTGTGCTCTCTCTCTCACTCTCAAATAAATGAATAAAAACCTTTTAAAAATAAAAACTGATTATTTTAATCTTTTAATTGGAATGGCTCACTCTGTTTATATATATTACTATCATGTTTGGGTCTAAATCTAAACCTATTTTAAATTCTTTTTCTGTCATTTCTTACCATCTTTTACATTATTCAAATAATTTTTATTACCCATTTTCAAACCTACTAGTTTAATTATAAATTCTTTTGCTATTCTTTGGTGTTACCCTAGATTGCATTATTCATCTTGACTTATTTGAATATATAATAAATTAGTGCTGTTCCTCACTTCCCAGAAAAATCTAGGAACCTTAAAATACTTTAACTCCACTTGTCTCACCTGCCATTAGGCATTATTCATGTATGCTTTAATTCTATATATATTTTAAGTTCCATGTTCTTAATATCCATGCATTTACCTTTTCTTTTATTTATTTTTACTTTATTTCTTTTTATTTCCTTTATTTCTTCCTTCATGTCTGTTCTTCTGTCAGTGTTTATACTCTTCCACCTGAACAAGTCCTTTTTATTATTTTAGTACATGTATGCTGACCGTTAAATATGTCAGATGTTGTTTGTCTGGAAATGTCTTATTTTGGGATTCAATTTTGAAGGATTTAAAAAAATTTCTTGAAATTCTAAGTTGCTCGCTATTTTCTTTCTGAACTTTAAAGAGTTATATCGGGGTCTTCTGACTTTTCAGAGTTTTGGTTTAGAAATTTGCTGTAAGTCTTATTGCTGTACCTTTGAAGGTTATCTCTTTTTGTTGTTTTTGTTTTTTGTTGTTGCTGGGTTTTGATGCTTTTAAGGCTTCTTTGTCTTTAGATTTCACAGGTTATACTCTGATGTGTCCAGGTGTTTTTTCCTTTGTTTGCATTTTGCTTGGAGTTTGTGTTGCCTTTTGAATCTGTGGATTGCCATTCCCTCCCCCCGCCTTTTTTAAGACTTATTTGATTGTTTATTTGACAAAAAGAGAGAGAGAGAGAACAAGCAGGAGAGGGCAGGCAGAGGGAGAGGGAGAAGCAGGCTCCCCACTGATTAGAGAGCCCAATGTGGTACTCCCAGGACCCTGAGAGTACCTGAAGTGTCTGCCTGAGCTGAAGGCAGACACTTAACCGACTGAGCCACCCAGGTGCCCCTGGGTTGCCATTTTTGCATATTAGTTCTTTAAAACTGTTTCTGCCCTATTTTCTCTATCTTCTCTTTTAGGACTCTGATTACTTGTGTGCGAGACCATTTCCTAGTATGTATATGTGTCCTATGCTCTTTCATGTATTTTCCATCCTTTTATCTCTTCTTGTTTCGGTCTATATATTTTCTTTTGATTTGTTTTCTAGATTATTAGTCCTCTCTTTAGCTGTTTCTAATCTGTTAAACCTGTCTGCTGCTAATTCAGTGATTGTATTTTTCAGTCCTAGAATATTCACATGATTCTTAAAAATATAAAGAAGAAGAAGAAGAAAGGATTACAAATCTTTGGTGAAAATAACCATCTTGTTATCACTTTTCCTGAACATATTAATTACAGGTTACAAAAATTTTTGATAATGCATTATGTGTCTTACCTTGTAGGTGTCCCCCTTGCCATTTTTTGGGAAATTATTCCTTTATATGCCTGCTAAGTTTTTATTAAACGGTAGTTATTATATATCAAAAGTTTATAGAAATTTTGGATAAACTTGTAGCTCTTGGCAGGCAGTTAGAGAAAAGGCAGAGCAACTTAGTCCATCATACCTGAGCTGTCTGAATTTTAGGATTTATAAGGCCTGTTTATTTCTAGCTCTCCATGAATCTTAAGGTACAGTCATTCAGGGACCTGAGCTGGAAGTCTAGGGTGCCTACTAGATTCCTGCCTCATTGATGGGTCCTGAACTCCAATTTTTGTCTTCTTAGGACTTTGAGATTGACACCAACTCTGTTTAGCTTTTTCAGTGCTGTTGATACTGTCTGCTTGGCAGTCTGTGATGCTTATGACAGGGCAAATGTGTTGAGGAGTTAAGCAGCTGAAATTTTAGGTTAATTTCTCTTTGTTTTCTTGCTCTGTAGGATCTTGGCCCTCAGGTCCTGGCTACCCTGAGCTTTAGTGTGAGACTGAGAAATGCTGATTTTCTGTCTCTTAGCAGTTTTTATCTGGGTCAGGCAGTATTTTTACTCCTTTTCTTTGGTGCAGACTGTTCTCTTGCACCACCCCTACCCCCCTCCGCAGTCCCCCAGCCCACTACACATTTTTTTTCATTTTTACTATCTATATTACAAATATGATGGCTGGAGATCTGGCAGCCATCTTGGCACCATGAGGTGACTGTGAGGATATAAGCCTTAAAGAGGGTGTGGAGAAGAAAGATAGAAAGATTGAGAAGCCTGAATTCCTGTTGACTAAATAGAGTCCTCATATCAGTCCTGGATAACTTAGTTCTAGATTCCCTAGACATTAGGAAAGAAATCAACATCTTCTCTTGTTTTAGCCTTGTGATTGTAAGTTTTGTGATATACCCAGATGAATTTAATACCGATTAATAAAATGAGGGTTCCTGGAATCAGTATAAGTATATATTCACATCACTTACTAAGAATCACTACTCAATCTTTTATTTAGTTGTGACATACAAAACAAGTGTCATGCACCTGAGTGCATAATCGTTTTTTTTTTTTTTAAGATTTTATTTATCTATTTGACAGAGAGAGATCACAAGTAGGCAGAGAGGCAGGCAGAGAGAGAGAGAGAGAGAGAGAGAGAGAGGGAAGCAGGCTCCCTGTTGAGCAGAGAGCCCGATGCGGAACTCGATCCCAGGACCCTGAGATCATGACTTGAGCCGAAGGCAGCGGCTCAACACACTGAGCCACCCAGGTGCCCCCCTGAGTGCATAATCTTACAGACAGGTCCTCTTAATATATCTGGTATACTTGCCCAAAGGCTATTACTTTAATTCCCTGAGAAAGGACCATGAAAATTCAGGTTAGTGAGAGGAATGTTCCTATAAGGAAAGACTTGACAAATTCTAGTGTTGTCATTTATTGCTATCGGCAAGTTACTTATACCTACCACACTATCCCAGTAGAACATTCAGGGGGATTATAGTGTACTCTCTTTCATTCAACAATACCATTCTATGGATAAAATATGGTTGTAGACTAATATGGTAGTGGGGGGAATGAAAAAAGCAAGGGGTGATTGAAACAAATATTCAGAAATTAGTGACACATTACATGTAGAGAGATCAAAGAAAAAATTTAAAGATGATGCTAAGCTCTAAGCTTTTGAACATAAAATCTGGCATAGTAATGCTATTGGTACAGAAATAGGCAAATTAGGGAGGGGTTCCTTGCAAGGAAATAAATGTTTCACTACTTGAAATAAAGAATATGTTCAATTTAAGAAATAATTCTTCCTCTTGGTACATATGAATTCTCTGTATAATGTGAGTTGCATCACGCCAACATAAAAGAGTTTTCTTTAACTTATTCTCACCCTGAAGGATCCTGCAGGACTTTACCTGCCCTCAGGTTGCAGCTGCTCTTTCACATATTCGAAAGCTGCTTCTATCCATAGACAGTATTTTATTTCATTTTCATAGACAGTATTCTAGAAACTAGTTTTAAAACCATTTACATTTGAATGTATGTGGTAGAACTATGATTCCATTGAAAACAGGAATTCACCATAAAGCAGCATTATGTCTGTGTTTTGACAAAGACTATAATTAGCATCTTAGGACTTATGGTAGTATCTGTTCAACATTTTTGAGGTATACACTTAAGAATGACTCACTATCTTGACTCACTTGTTTAAGTTCACTGTCATTCAAAAGCTCTTTCATTCTGCTTTTCTTTTTCTGGCTTTTCTTTTTTCCCCCCAATGAATAGAATTATTGTAGTAAGTCTCACATTGCTGAATATAACCTTTGTTTTTTCTTAATTGGTGCGTATATGCCACGCCTCTAGGCATATTCAAAGCTTTTACTTTTGATGGCTGGCATTTTGCTGTTCAGTCTTGGCAGGAAGTATAGCAGAATGACAGCTAGTAGTGTGTAAGAATAGTGAGACAAGTTCATTTGTTAATAAAATGAATGTATAAATACTATGTAATTTGTTAGTAAACATATACATCTTTTGTTTAGGAGTGTACTATAAATTTAGTTTTTACCCAATTTAGTTGTACTCAGTTAAAGCCTACTCCAGGAACTATCATCAGGCTTCATCATTGAGCTGGCCCGATTGTTTGAAAGAATATTTGCTCAAACAAAATTCTAGGCAAATAATCTGAATAGTTCTTAGAGTTTATGATAGGATCCAACCAATAACTTAAGACTCGGTGAGCAGACCTAAACAATCCATTGTAGAAATTCAGCGAGTTTTGCTACCCTGCATATAGACATTAACATTTGTTTACTTGCACAAGATTTTGAGACCTAGAGACCTGTTTGTGGTACCACTGCTTAATGGCTCTATAATCACCAACCAGTATTAATCTGTCCAACACGCAGTCTTTTCTACAATGGTACCTGTGTCACTAGAGTTGTGATTGGGATTAAATTAGAAAATTCTTGTTCCTTCATTTAGTCATTCGGGAAGTTTACTGAAGCTCAGTTATGTGTCAGGTACTGTGCTAAGCACTGGTTTAGAGTGGTAAATAAAATGGTATGGACTGCTGTGTGGGTTCCGTGGGGAAGACCGAAAACAAAAAGTAAACAAAGAAAATAATTACAACTTGTATTTTCTATGAAGAAGGTATCAAGGTGCCATGAAAGAGATCAGCTGAGGAGGAACTCCCTGAAGTGGTAGCTCTTAGGTTGACATGGGGGCGTGGTAGCTGTGAGCCATGTAAAGAAGAGAGAGAATTGCATACAGACGGAATAGAAGAATGTGGGATGGCCCTGCGGCAACATGAAGAAGGGGGTGCTGTGCTGGTAAGAACTAGAGTAAGGCCTGTGTGGTGGGAGTTCTTGTTTGGAGACAGTGGGAAGTGGGATAGACAGCTGTTCGTGATCCGTGCAGTGCCTCGCCATGGCCCCTGATGGGAGTTAGTTGCTATCCGTGTTACAGTGACAATCATTTCTTTATTTAGAGGTCACTTAAAAACTTAAAGGAAGCAAATAGCTTCCAAAGCAGATTCAGCAAAGTCAACGCTTTGAAACTTGTGTTTGTGTGTAGAGACCATTAGTCTTAGTCCCTCACTTGGGGCCTGTTGATTATTTCTTACGTTGTTCACTTAAGTTTGGTTATTTGATTTTGTTACAGCCTAGAAGTGGCAAATTGGGTGTCAATTTAGAAATTCTCCACAAACAGCAAGACATTGCAGTAATAAAAATAAAACTCAAAGTGAAAAGTGATTGTTAAAAATGTGAGGTTATGGGGGCACCTGGGTGGCTCAGTGGGTTAAGCCTCTGCCTTCTGCTCAGGTCATGATCTCGGGGTCCTGGGATCGAGCCCTTCATCGGGCTCTCTGCTGGGGGGGAGCCTGCTTCCTCCTCTCTCTCTCTGCCTGCCTCTTTGCCTGCTTGTGATCTCTGTCAAATAAATAACATCTTAAAAAAAAAAAAAGTAGGTTACGAAACCTTTTAAAAATTTTATTGAGGTGCAGTTTGCAGACAATGAAATTCCTCTGTTTATAGCATGGAGCTTTGATGAATTTTGGTAATTTTATGAAGTCAGGGCACCACCACCACATCTCAATATAGAAAAGTTCCATCAAGAATCCTGAAAGTTCTTGTTTTCTTCCGTCTCTTTGCCCTACCACCAGCCTCACTCAGACAGCCCCTAATGTGTTTTCTGTCGCTATAATTTTGTGTTTTCTAGGCTTGGATATGAGTGGAATTATATATTATGAGGCTTTTGTGTTTTATTTATGTTGCTGCATGTATTAGTAAATTTGTTCCTTTGTTTTGTTGGGTAGTGTTCCAAGTACAGATTAATCGTAATTTATCTATTTGACAGTTTATGTACATTTGGGTTAGTTTCTTGCCTATTATGAATAAGGTATTCACATAAAATTCTTTATGAACATGTTTTCATTTTGGGCACCCAGTGTAGTAAGATCTTCTCCTGTATCATCTTCTAGAAGTTTGATAGTTTTTGCTCATACATGTAAATCTCTTGTTAGAGTAGGGCGTTAGTTTCTAACAGGATACCCGGAGGCCAGCATGGAGGAGGTCTTGGCCAGCTATAGGGAAAGCCTGTCCTGGCAGCATTCCACAAAAAGCCAGGTCGATCCAGGCAGGCCCAAGGTGGTGGTTCCCACATGACAGGAAACGCCTGACCATATAAGGAAGAAACGGCAAGAAACCCTGCTTCCAAGAAATCCCCATCCCAATTAATGAATGTTCTGATCCCTAGTTAACAACTGTCAGTAAAAGACAGAAACCCCCAGGGCGTGCGGCTCCCTCTCTTGAACTTACCCACTCTCACATCTCTAGACGTTATACTTCTCTCTTTAAGCAACTTTCCTGCTTGTGTCACTCGTCCACTGTTGCATGTCTGTCCTTGAATTCTTTCTTGTAACAAGACCAGGAACATTTGGTGACTCCTTTGAGATGGGCCAGCTCAAGGCCGCAGGGCCCAGGGTCTCCTCATTTCATCTGACAAATACTGAATTTTTTCAAGTTAATTTTTGTGTACTGTGTGAGGTTAAGAGCCAAAGTTTGTTTTTTTCCTCTACAGATATCTAGTTATTCCAGCATCATTTATTGAAAAGATATTTTCTCCATGAATTATTATGAAACCTTGAAACTATGAGATCTTGTTATCATCTGTAACCATTTCTTTCAACAAGAATTTGAGCCTGACAATAGAGCTTATCAAATAGAAATAAATCCATCTCGTAATCTTACTGATAAGTGTATATTTTAGGAGGCTGTGCGAATAATGAAAGGAACTGCTTTTCAGGGCTAATTCAAGTTAATAAGAAAGTGCTTGTTGGTGAGGTTTCAGTGCTGATAACTTCTGAGAATTTGTAAAATGCTAAGGAATGAAATTCTGTGCCAAGTTAGTGATATATGATTATCTTTAGAGAAGTGAATTAGAAAAATGGAAGAGTAAAGGTGGTCTTCCATATATTCGCAGACTTTAGAAGGAGACCTCGACCAATTAAAAAAACAAAAAAGGAAAAAAAAAATCTGCAGCGGTTACCGATTCTAAGAAGAAAGAAATGATAAAGGAATTTACACTGAATAAGTAAAAATACACATAAAAGCTGTTGAAGGTACAGTATTGTAACCTATACTGAATGAACGAGAGTAGTAAGTGCTTTAAAAAAATAATGTAAGGAAGAATCAAGAGCAAGTGAGTTGATATCTGTGAACATTTTGGGGTATGAGAAAAACAAATGAAAAAGCATACTTTGATTCCTGGAAATCTGTACTGACCACCCAGGCCTGCTATTCAGAGCAGGTCATGTAATGTAAACATGAGAGAGAGAATATGTCTCAGACTCTTTTTCTTCCATCTGCTTGTTTTGGTTGTTGCCTTTGTTTGTTTGTTAAAGCAGAAACTTTCTTGTAGGTTGTTCGATTTGTTGAAGTATACTTATTTCAGTAGTGTCTTAAGGATCCTCTGAGTTTTTGTGGTGTCAGTTGTAAGTTCTCCTTTTTTGTTTTTTATTTTGTTCGTTAGAGCCCTCTCTTTTTTCTCAGTTAGTCTAGCTAAACATTTGTTAATTTTGTCTGTCCTTTCTTTTTTCTTTTTTCTTTTTTTTTTAAGATTTTATTAATTTATTTGACAGAGAGAGGTCACAAGTAGGCAGCGAGGCAGGCAGAGAGGGAGGAAGGGAAGCAGGTTCCGGCCTTGATCCCAGGACTCTTGGATCATGACCTGAGCCAGAGGCAGAGGCTTTAACCCCCGAGCCACCCAGGAGCCCTCGTTTGTTTTTTCCAAGAACCAACTTTTAGTTTCATTAATTTCTTCCTTCTTTTCTTAATTTCTGTTTTGTTTATTTCTGCTTCAATCCTTACTTTATTACTTTTACCGACTTTGCCCCCCCCCCTTCTTTTTTCTCCCTAGCTCCTTTAGGTGTTAAGTTAGATTGGTTATATCAGATCTTTCTTGTCACTTGAGGTAGGCCTGTATTGTTACAGTATACCCTCTTAGAACCATTTTTGCTGCATTCCAAAGATCTTGATATATTGTATTTCTATTTTAATTTGTCTCAAGTTAATAAGAAAGTGCTTGTTGGTGAGGTTCAAGTGCTGATAGGTGTATTTTGTATTTCTTTGATGATCCATTTGTTCACAGCGTGTTTAATTTTCACATTTTTTGTGTGTTTTTTCCAGTTTTCTTTTTATAGTTGATTTCTAGTTTTTATCCTATTGCAGTTGGAGAAGATGCTTGATATGATTTCAGTCTCCTTGAATTTACTGAGACTTGTTTTGTAGCCTAGCATGTGGTCTGTTTTGGAGAATTTTACATGGGCACTTGAAAAGGCTGTCTATTCTCTTGGCTTTGGGATATGGTGTTCTGTATATGTCTACTAAGTCCGTCTGGTCTAATGTGTCATTTAAGGCTGATGTTTCTTTTTAATTTTTTGTTTGGATCTATCCATTAATATAAATGAGGTGTTAAAGTATGCTACATTGTCAGATGTCAATTTTTCCTTTTAGGCCTGTTGATATTTGGTTAATGTATCTCGGTTGTGTGCAGGTATGTTGCGTGCATATGTACTGATAAATGTTATGTCTTCTTGTTGGATTGATTACTTTATCATTATGTAATGGCCTTCTGTATCTACTGTTACAGTCTTTGTTTTAAAGTTTGTTTTGTCTGCTCTGGGTATAGCTACTCCTGTAATCCCTGTCCTTTTCTTTTCATTTCCATTTTCATGGAGTATCTTTCTCTATCCCTTCACTTTCAGTCTGTGTGTGTCTTTCTGATGTGAGTCTCTTGCAGGCAGCGTATAGGTGCGTCTTGTTTTCTAATCCATTCAACTACTCCTTGTCTTTTGATTGAATAGTTTAGTCCATTTACATTTAAAATAATTATTGATAGAGATGTACTTATGGCCATTTTATTTGTTGTTTTCTGGCTGATTTCATAGCTCCTCTCTGTTCTTTTCTCTTTCTATCACCTCGGTGGTTTGATGGCTTTCTTTAGTTTGATGTTAGATTTCTTTGTTATTTTCTTTTGTGTGTTTGCTCTAAGTTTTTGGGTTGTGGTTACTGTGAGGTTTGTATATAAGTATATATAAGTATATAAGTATATATAATCTGGTTAGTTGATAACAACTTAATTTGATAACAACTTAATTTAGTTGATAACAACTTAAATTTTAGTACATTCCAAAACTATACTTTTTTCTCAGTGCCTCCCACATTTTATATTTTTGGTCATGTTTTAGATCTTTTTATGTGCCTCATCTAATTACTATAATTTTATTTATTTTTACTCCTATTGTCTTTTAACCTTCATACTTGCTTTATATACTTTGTATACCTTTACTGTATATTTACCTATATTCTAGTAAGATTTTACTTTTGGATGTTTTCTTCAGTAGTGCCATTTCTTTTTGGTTTAGGGACTTACTTCCCTTTAACATTTCTTATAAGGCCAGTTTGATGGTGATGAACTTTTTAAGCTTTTGTTTATCTGGAAAATGCTTACTTCATTTCTGAATGATAATGTTGTCAGGTAGAGAATTCTTGTTTGGAAGTTTTTCCATTTTAGCATTTTGAATATGTCTTGCCACTCTCTTTTGGCCTCCAGAGTTTCTACTAAAAAATCTGCGCTAGCATTATGGGATTTCCCTTGTGTGTAATTAAGATTTTCTCTTTATCTTTTTATCACTTTAATTATAACGTATCTTAATATGGATCACTTTGGGTTCATCGTTTTCGGGAACTGTCTGGGCTTCCTGGACCTGTACATTTATTTCATTTTTCAGATGAGGAAGTTTTCAGCTGTTATTTCTTCAAATAAGTTTTCTGGCCCCTTCTCTTGCTCCTTTCCTTCTGGGACCCTTATATTGTGATGGTTATTCTCCTTGATGCTAACCCAAAGATCCCTTAAGTTTTCTTTGTTTTTTAAAAGTTGTTTTCTTCTTGCTGCTCTGTCTGGGTGAGTTCTATTGCTTTGTTTTATAGTTCACTGACTCAGTCATTGACCCACCCACTTTGCTGTTGAACGCCTTTTGTATTTTTCAGTTCAGTTATTCTTTAGCTCTATAACTACTGTTTCTGTCGCGGCCAGCGCGACAAATAGACCAGGAACGTGAGGGTAAGAGGATGAAGAAAAGAACTCGAGAAGCAAAGAAATCGGGGCAGGAGGAGCACTGAGGAGGGTGTCCAACAGTGCTATGTTTATTCAAAGCCCTAAGGCCATATATATAGTGATAATAGGAGAAGCAATACACCTGTGTCTAGTTGAACAACCCCGAGTTCCCATAATAAGTTTCACATTTAACTCTAAGCAGACCTCCTGACGTCAAGCAGCTGATGCCAGTACAATTGTTCTGTATTGATACAGCAAACCTGAAAGTAATTTATGGGCCGTACTAGGGCAGCAAGGACCAGCAACGAACTTTTGACCCCAACCGGATTGTTCTCATTTGTTTAGCAATAATGTGGGAAGTCAGGTAGGCGAGCGCACAACACACAGCACAGACCCTTTCTCAGTGCTACTCAACTTTTCCCGTCCTAAACCTTTTGTTAGGTTATTCGAGCTTTAAAGGAAGCACAAGTCAGGGCCTGGTTGGGTCCTCGTCTCAAGCCTTATTGCGGCCTCCCACATGTTTCAAACTGACTTATATTTTCTGTCTCTTTGTTAAGGATGTCACTGTCTTCATTCGTCCCTGAGTACAGTAAGCATCTTTATGACCATTACTCTGAACTCTTTATTAGGTAGTTTGATTTTTTTTCTCCATTTCATTAAAGTCTTTGCCTGATTTTTTTTTTCTTGTCCTTTCTTTGGAGCACATTCCTTTATCTGTTCATTTTGCCTCTTTGTGTTTGTTTTTAATGTATTAGATAAATCAACTCCCTTTCCCAGTCTTTTTTTTAAAAGATTTTCTTTATTTATTTGACAGAGATCACCAGTAGGTAGAGAGGCAGACAGAGAGAGAGAGAGAGAGAAGCAGACTCTCCACTGAGCAGAGAGCCAGTGCGGGGCTCGATCCCAGGACCCCAAGATCATGACCTGAGCCGAAGACAGAGACCTAACCCACTGAGCCACCCAGGCTCCCCATCCCTTTCCCAATCTCGAAGGAGTGGCATTGTGTGGGAGATTTCCTGTGGAGCCCAGTGGTGCAATCCCGTCTCACCAGCACATCTTGACACCCAAGGGGTGTTCCCTGCGTGGGCTGCAGGCACTCATCTCATGTGGCATAGGTTTGGGAGGAAAACTGGTGTCTGGCCCAGCTGTGACTTGCTGGCTGTGCTGTGCGAATGAGTGGGCTTTCAGTTGGGCGCCCCTCTGGGTCTAACAGGTTAGGGAGGTAGTTCCAAAAGGAGCCTACCGGTGCTGAGTTTAGCAAGGTAGGATGAGGTGGTAAAAATGGCCCCACCCTGGAGAAAAAGAGTTTCCATCCCCAGAGAAACCCTCAGTGGTTTCCTGCCTATATGGCAGATGTTTTTAATAAGTGGGTCTCCACATAAAATCTAAGTACTTTTCAGACTGGTGGTGTTTGCACTGGGTCCTGAGTGAAGTCTGTGTGACGTTCCTTATGGTGGGTTCTCCATTCCCTACAGTTTAATGACTTTCCTGGATGTAATCCCTATTGGTTTTCAAAGCCCAGTGTTTAGGAGGGTCTTCTGGGATTCAGGGTCTAAGTGATGGCTGATTGATAAAGAGCACAAACCCCTCATTGTGAGCGAGAAGTTCTTTGTTCTCAGGATCCCTCCTGATGGTGCCTGGGGTGTGCTTTTGCCTCTTTCTTTCTTCCGTTTCCCCTTCCTTCCTTCTCTTCCTTCTTTCTCTTTTCTCCCTTCCTCTCCCTTTCTCCCCTTCCTCTCTTCCCTCCTCCCTTTGCTCCTCCTCTCCCTTCCCACTTTCCTCTCTTTTCTCTCTGCGGCTGTCTTTGCCTTTCCTATCCTGGATGCTGTCCTCTGTTGTGGAGACTCTGTTCATTTGCTCTTCTGGTTTTTCTCAGAGCAAATTATCCTATCTGTAGTTGTGTATTTGTTGTATCCATAGGAGGAAGTGAGTTCAGGATCTTACTAGGCTGCTGTCCGGATCCCAACCCACCAAGAGATGGGTTTAATGTGGTGTTAGAAACATACTGATAAAGGCTTCTGCAGTGCCGCCACAGACTACTAGAAGTGATAGGTCTTGTAAGGATTTTACATTTGATTGATGAATCATATTTAAATTAATTTATTCTGTCAGAGTCAAGATCTCTGTAATATGTCCTAGGATTTTAACTTATTTTCAGTGGCCAGGGAGAAAATTTCACTGTCATCAGTGGGTTTGTGAAGGAAGAGATAGAGTATAGTGTTGATAGAGATCGCTAAAGTAAGGTTATAAAATTGAGATTTGCCAAGATCTTTTCAGGCTAGAATAATAGACCAGAGTGAAAACAAGATTAAAAATGATAAAATGTCATGTTCTACACTGTGACTGAGATAGCCCCCAAGGGAGGACTGGGATATTTCAATTAAACATATGCCAAATGCGAGCTCAATAAATTGACTACCAGCCGGGAAAGAAAAGTGAATTTAGGTGCAGATCAAGAAAGGTGATAGAGCTGTTGTTTTCCCAACATTAGACCTGTTCAAGGATTTTATGTTGAATTTGGGTGTCACATTTTAAAGGGGACTTTAATAAAATGTCATGGTTGAAAAGTGTGACTATCATAGTGATTTATATTTATAGTGGAAAAGCCTAATTTTGTTTAGAGCTGAAAGGATAACATTTCTAATAATAATTTGAACATTTTGAGATGGAATGGGCTGACTTGTGAGTTGGGGAAATTTTCATCTCTGGAGGCATTAATGGAGAAATTCTGTGACAGCTTATTAAGAGTGTCATCCAGCAGATATTAACATTTGTTGAAAGCTGAACTAGATACACTTGAAGGTCCTTTACAATTCCTTGAACTTTTTTTTTTTAACTTAAATTTTTGCTTTGATACCTCCACAGTCATTTTTCACCAGTCTTGTCCTTAAAACTTTATTAATAATAAATACCCCTTCTTACATGACACCAAAAGTTATAAAATACTTTATGAGCCCGGTTAAATGTGATGTTCACAAGAATTCTACAAGTTGGGCAGGAGATGTTTTAACGGTTTTTAAGCAGCTGTACCTTAATGATTGAGAGTGTGGCTTCTGGATCCCAGACCATTTGGGCTCTGCCACCTGCCATGAGACCTTCAGAAACATGTGTCTCTCTTTCCTCATCTGGAGTGTGGCGATATATTATTTTCTCAGTATGGTGTCTATACCATAGGTTTGTTTGCGTTGATGATCACATGCTTGAGAATATATGCCTAGAACATGATATGCTTAGACTAGTATCTGACACATAGCAGACGTTTAGTTAATGTTAGCTAGTGCTCTTATTGTCATAATTTCTCCTCTACAGGTGAAAACACTGATGCTCATGCAGTGTGTAACTTGCCCAAGTTTCTATCAGTAATGAGTGGTTGATCAGTTATTACTTATTCTATTGAATGGAACAGAACCAAAATCAGATGGGAGCTATAGTGCTGGTATATGGACTAATTTTGTATTAATTTGTGTAAGGGTATTAATTTCATTTTGATTTGTTATATGTATTCATCAGACTCTTGTGAAACTATTATTACAGATTTGGGGGAAAGCTTTGTTTTGCATAGGTTTATATATATACACACACATTCCAGGCATAATTAAGTAGGAAAATACTTTCTAAAGCATGTTGTAAATAAAGATAACCATACTTTCCAAAAGATTTATGGTGCTTGATAGCATGAAAAAGGAAGTAGGCAGATAACTTTGGTTTGTGTTGGCATTCCAGTATACTTGCCAGGCAATTTGAGCTTCTGATTGCTAGATTTATCATTAGGTCTTTAGAGAGATATAAGTCAATCTGAAGGCATCTCCTAGAAGTCCAAATTGGCTCTCATTTATAGTGTTGAAATGAACAAAAACGATCTCACTAAAATTCTGTTCTATCTTTAGATAATCCCCTTTAATAATTCATTCATTAGATGCTCTCTGGTTTTCTAGTCGTGTTAGAAATAGTTTGCATGGTATAGTAACATACTTGTCCCCAGCAGATTGTGTGATGTGCTTTAAGAAAGATTGTTACTTTTGTCTTTTTCTCCTTGCTGGTAAGGTCCTGTGGGCAACACATCCCTTAAGGTAATGATTGTTTTATTCATTTACAAGGTTGTGAACATCTTGAGGGCAGATAGGGGGTCTTAATAGTCTATGTTTCTCAGTACTTGCAAAGAGCCTTTGTCCACACTGAGTTTGTGAAATTGTCAAAGCATTGGTGGTTTTATTGGAAGCCAAGGGACTCATTAGATTGGCTGTATTAAAAATGGTCATTTAGAGTAACTTACCATTCACAATGACTGTAATGTAATGACTGTCCGCGAGTTTATTAAAGTTATGCTCTTGAAAAGAACGGCTGTTGGCAAAACTGCTTTTGACAAGATCAGTGTCATATGAAAAAAAGTTTAAGGGATAAAAAAAAAAAAACCTTTAAAAGGCTTTAAAGGCATTTCAAGAATGCTATAAATGAAAGTTCTAGGAGACATGGATTTCAAAAATAACCTAGATGTGTCAGCAATAAAAATCCCATTGAATAAGTAAGTGAATTGGTTAGGAAAGTTGTAGTGTGATCTGCTAAAGCAGGTTTTCCTGTAAATCTTGTTATTTGGTTGTACTTTTTTTTTTTTTTTTTTAAAGTAAGCTCTGTGCCTTAACATGGGGTTCGAACTCACGACCCAAGATCAAAACTTGTGTTGTACTTACTGAGGCAGCCAGAGGCCCCCAGGCTTATGTATTTATTTTTAAGGTGTTTGATCTAGCCCGTGATAGCCTAAAATTTAATGACTTCAGCATTTGTTTTATCCTTTTTGTAGTTTTTGCCGTTCTCAGTAAAATATTGATTGTTTGACAAATCATCGTGTTGGATAAAGACCTGTTTCCCAGGGCCTGGTTTTCTATTCATATATCAAGAAGGGGGGATATAGAGTCTTAATTTTCCTCTTTCTGCACCATTACAGCCCCTGTGCCTGGATGGCCTGCTAGAGTCTAAAGTACTAATGGGCTTTCTCATGGTTATGGGAAGGAGATAGTTATGCACTTGACATAGTTTTTCTCTCTTTGAATTTACATTCTTCCTTTCCTTCCTTTAGAACAGTGAGGAGAACTGGAAGATGAAGGCATTCTATCATAAAAGCTGACGTGGCCCTGTGCTTGGCCCTCCTCCTGTTTCAGGTCCCTGCAGGCTAGAAGAAGGGTTGGTAGAGAAGGGAACGTTTGCTTGTGTAGAGGGAGCTACACTGGAGTCATATGAAACCCTAACCTTTTCCTGAGGAGGGATTTTTCTCCGAACGTTAATTATGTTTACAATTGTTGATATATGTATTTTTTATATTTTGATAAGGTGGTATACGTACCTGATAAACAGCTCAAGGTGTATGCAAGATTAGCCACTGAAAAATAAGTGTCCTTTCCATTCACTCTGGGTTTTAATCTCCCCAGGACAACCACTGTTAGTTTTGTGTATTTTTGTGCATTCCTAACCCCCCAGCAGGGTGTTATATGCACTATTCTGAACCTTTGCCCTTTTTTTCTCCCTATTTCCAGTATATCTTGGAAATGAATCCAAATCAGTATGTAATTTTACATCATGATTTTTAATAGCTGAATTGAGGGACACTTAGGTTGTTTCCAGTCTTTTTTGATGGCTTGTGGAGTTGGTCATGCTTATTTTCTTGTAAAAGAGGAATTGGGGTGGTTGTTATAAATGTATTCTGTAACTTCAGATGGTATACTCAGTGAGTAGGAAGGAGACAGTGCTTTCTAAGAAATGTTTTCCTCAATGAGCAGGATGGCAGGTCTTCTATGTAGAATGTGTTTTTATAGTCAGTCTCCCTGGCGTGTGGTGATATTTCATGTGGGATTTGGTAGAACTCATCGGGTGTAGCATTCTCAAAGAAACTTTTTTCCCCTACTTTAATCGTGTCTTTGAGTTACTCTTTAACTGATATAATAAAAAATTCACGTAGAGTTTCATGTAACACGTGGCTATAGTTTTGGCCAGGTAATTGAGCGTGAGACATTGGGATGGGGATGAGATATATAGCTTAACAGTAAAGAAACCCAAGTTGGAATTTCAGGATATCCAGACAAGATGTCATCTGGAGCCCAGTGGTAGCCCTTTGCTCTTCTTTCATGGGTCAGTTGCATCTAAGATTATTGTCTTTTAAAAAATCCTGAGTACAGTGGTGCTGCTTTCTGTGGAAATCTACATTCTACCACTGCTATTTTTCTCAAGGAGAATAATGTATATGGTGGATTATGTTGGCATAATATTGAAGGAATATTTATTTGAATGTGCTTAGATTGGTTTTTGAATTGGCTTTTGGAACAGAATTTGCATCATTAAAATAGGTTTCCACTTGCCATTATCTCAGTCATTTAATTTTTAATGACTCAGGTTGTAATGAATGAATACCCAAGTAGTGATGATATGTTGGTAGTCTCAGAACTAGAGTTATTAAATTTTTACTATGTTTATTTTGCTTTCTTTAGGGCCTCAAACTAATTTCTGATCCTGAATTGTTACCTTTTGTTCTTTTCCTGCATACACTTAACTTTTGCCCCAGGGTATTGCCTTCTGTCCTGTTGTACTGGGTAGAATATAATTAAAGGAGAAATGATAAAAGTTAGGAGTCTCACCTTTTTTTTACCCCAGCAGTGGACATTGCAGTTGAAATAGACGAATAGATGAATCTCTGTATTTATGCATATCCCTAACCCCCAGCAGGTGTTACATGCGCTATTCTGTTTCCTTCTATGGACCCTACCTCTTTACTAACACATTGTGATTTTCTGTCCTTGTCCACATGGTTAAGTATCTACCATTCTTAGAAGGCGTTGCTCAAATGTTGCCTTGTAGTGAAAATCTTTTTCTGTCTTCCTTTTCTTTCCTGTTAATTTCTCTGTAGCATTTTTAAAAAGACCTCAATGAAGGGAGATTTATCACATTATTTACAGTGATTCTTTATGTGTTTGATCCCCTCAGGAGATTGTGATCTTTATGAAAAACGTTTTATCCATATTTATTTTCATAGTAACTTAGTGCAGTGGCAGTAGTTTTTGATTTAATGAATATCAGAAAATCTAATCTACCATTTTCCAGGGGAAAGCTGGTCTTTATATTCTTAATCTAATCTTCACTCACTTACATGACTTATTACTTGGTATTCCAAGTAGAATTTTAGGTGTTCATAGAGATAGGGGAGAATTATTTTGATGACTATAGATAACTTTCTTCAAAAAATGTTTTATAGATTTCCATCTAAAACCTCATTAGAGAACTGGGGAGCAAGTTTGTTTCCCAGGCAGCATACTGTTTTATTTATTTATTTATTTGTTTTCAAAGATTATTTATTTATTTATTTGACAGAGAGAAATTACAAGTACACTGAGAGGTAGGCAGAGAGAGAGAGAGAGAAGGAAGCAGGCTCCCTGCTGAGCAGAGAGCCCGATGCGGGACTCGATAACAGGACCCCGAGATCATGACCTGAGCCGAAGGCAGCGGCTTAACCCACTGAGCCACCCAGGCGCCCCAGCATACTGTTTCATTAAAAAGCTTAAAATGTATTTGGGGAATAAATGGTTTTTAATTTTTTGACTTATGGTATTAATGTGATCTGTCTTTATATTAAAAATACACTTTATAATAAAAGTAATATATACTTACTAATGACCATGCAGAAAAAAAATACACAAGGGTAAGAAGAAAATAAAATTGTCTGTAGTTCATCCTCTCAAAGGAATTCAGAGAGTTAAAATGATTGTTAGCATTATGATGCATGTCATTCTTGTTTTTAGTGTTTTAGTTTTATTTTTAAAGAATTTATTTTTAAGTAATCTCTTCACCCTACCAGGGGCTCAGACTCACAGCCCTGAGAACAAGAGTTGCATGTGACTTGTCTCTTTTCTGTTCATGTGCTTTTTTTGTTTTGTTTCCCATGGTAGTTGATTATTGTTTTATTGTTTGGTATTGAAGTAACTTTATTGTTTACATTGCATGACCTCTGTAGGTCACATCTCAGGAGTTTATGCTGTGTTACCATAGCAGATCAGAGGTACTTCAAAGTACTACCTGCTTTCTTTTTGAGGCCCCTAAATTTTGTGTTTTGCTTTGGTTTTATTTCACTCCCACCATGGGATTTGGTGTTTATAAAACGAGTGGAGAAAAACAAAGCTACTTTGGTAGGCACTAACTAGACATCTAGGCCCCCTCATCAGCTATGTGACCCGCTTTCATATACACAGTCCATGATTCAGATTCATGCCTAAGGAAAGTCACCAGTTGTTACATATGATGACCTTTAGGAGTGTTGAAACTGATGAAACATTAAAATCTTCAAATGTCAATGATGAAAGCTGGAGTGTCTTGTGCAATATTTATATACTACAAATTGCCAGTAGTAGTGTGTTGGAAATGTTGTATTTTAAAGTTTGGTATAATTTAAAATTAATGAATCTTTATACTGAAGAACCTATGTGTTATACTTAGGGGGCAAAAAGATGCAGTTAAAAGGGTTTAAAAAAAAATAAATACAAGACTGAATATTAAATAGAGGGTATAAATCAAAGACAACTAAAACCATTGACAGGAGACCCATGTTTCCCTGCTCGCTTCCCAGGGTCTGGTGAGTAGCAGCTGGTAAAGCATTAAAAAAATAAAAAAATAGGTTGGATTGTATCAATATTGAGCTGCTCCAGTGTAACATTTGGAAATTTTTGCTTGCTTGTTTGTAATAATCACAAACTAGGAAAATGCATTTTTTTTGTGTGTAAAACTCTGTGGCGCTTTTTGATATCTGTAAGGAAACTTTGAGGACGTGGTTATCTTAAAGTGCCCAGGAATAAGGAATTTGGGGAAGTCATTTTCAGATCTAGGAAGATTTTTCTTTTTATTGGGGGAGGATATTCATTTGCGGAAACACAGTCAGCACACGTAGGTTTGAGCACACTGACTCAGCCAAACCACTTCCTGGTTACCGTGCATTAGTTTCTTGGTAGCTTATACCTTATCAATTTACAGATATGCAGACATTCTCTTTCTCGCTTCACTTTTATGGCGTTATTGGCCAGGGGATAGGCTTTGTAGCCTTCCAGATAATGGGTTTGTATTGAGACTTTGACCCATAATGTAGCTTTAGACCAGTTGCTTAACCTCTCAAGTTTCATTTTCTCATCTGTAAAATATAAATGCTAATAGGCTGTTTGAGCATTCATTGAGCTATTGTATGTACCTAGCACAGTGCCTGCTGAGTTACAGAAGCTCAATAACATGAGCTGTTAATAAGCACATTCTTCTTCCTTCCCGAGCAGCCTTCAGTGTAGCTGCAGCTTCTGGCCAGTTTTCCCTTTAAAAAACACCTCCTTGGCTTCCTGTTGATTGGAGGGCATTTCCTTGGCCTCTTGGCCTGATTTAATGCTACTTTGAGGATCCCTTTTGACAGATTCTCTTGACAAACCTCTTGTACATTTGCTTGCCATTTCATTTATTCAGAGATTACGTGGAGCGATTAAGAGCACTCTGGGGCCTTATTGCATAGGCCCAATGCCACTGCAGAGCGGTGTGATCTTGCAAGTTAATTAACCCAACAATTTTCTTGTCTGTGAAATGAACAATAATGATACCTACCTCACAGTTTGGACGTGAGGTCATTACGTGAAATAACATACATAAGATGTTTAGATTGTGCAAAAGAAATGCTAGCTGTTATTATGAGCCAGACTCTTAGTTGGTATTTATTATATCTAGTCTCCTGATCAGTGACTTTCATATGTGTATAGCACATTTGATGTTTGTTCTGTAAAATAAATCTCACTTATATGAGGCAGGCCAACACAAATTTATTGGTACAGTAACAGTAACAATGGAGAGAATGCATGTTATATTAAACATACATACAAATGTGAGATGTGCATTTATGGTGTTCTTAGGGTTTATTACAGGAGGCAATGACTGTAATTCTATGTTATGGGAGTTATGTGGTGCTGTGCTTGAAGCTTAGGGCACTTGTGTAAAAAAATTATTTGAATGGATGGCAGCTTCAGTGTGATATGAACACTTAGATTTATTATTTCCCAAGTTGCTGGCTTTTGATAGCTTTTTTCCTTTTTTTTAAAGTAGTGTCCATGCCCAGCACGAGCCCAGTGCAGGGCTTGAACTCACAACCTTGAGATCAGGACCTAAACTGAGATTAAAAGTTGGATGCTTAACTGACTGAGCCACCTAGGCACTCTTCAATGGCCTTATATTCTGATTTGAACCTAAGAGCCATTCAGGAACCAAATACTACTTGAATAGTCATACTTTAAAAAAAATGTGTTAATCCAATTTTTTGTCTGTGCTACTTTGTTGTACTAGGTGATACTGAGTTCTTGTTTTTGTATGCCATTTTAGGCACAGTTTACTATTTGCTTATCATTTTTTTATTTAAAGAGTGGAAATTTTACCATCAGGTTGAAAATAGGGTTTGCCAGATTATCTGTGGAATTCGTTCTGTACTACTGCGGTGGGCATTCTGTGAATTCTCTTCCAGCCCCTTTGCCTTATGTGTGGTCTACAGGAATCTGCTATAATTGCTTTGTTTCTTGTTGGTATCCAAAGGACTGAATTCAACACGAACTTATAGTGAATATAACTGTACATGCTTTCAGTTCTGAATGAGCTGAAAGTTGTAGAAGTCAGGTAAATGAAGTAGATTCAACAGAATTCTTTCCATAGTCCTAGAAATTAATTGTGAGGGCATTTGAGTTAGTATCTACTAAATGCGTAACGTTTTTTAGCAGAGTTAAATTTAGTATCCATGTGGTGAGTGGTCACTCAACTATTTTTGCAGGTTTTTTTTGTTGTATTTGTGTGTTTTTTGGAATGCTTCATGTATTTGCATGTCATCCTTGTGTAGGGGCCAATCCTATGTATTGTTCCAGTTTTTAGAACATGTGCTGCTGAAGTGAGCACTGCATGTTTCTTGAACATTTCCTATTATCCTAAAACATACAGCTTACAATATAAGAGGTACAATTGCTTAGGATCACAAAGAATATTTCATAAAGGTGTTCTTGGACTCTGCATCATTAAAGTCCATTTTGCACAAATAGTAGACAGTTCAGTGTGGTCAGTTTAGAAGGCTGCTGGAAAGAAAACAACCATTAGAATCACAGATTTATTTCTAAGAAAAAAGATGTAAGGACCAGCGGAGGTGAGAAGAAGTATAAAAAGATCAACCATTTGTACTTCAGCAAAATAGCTTGGTGGTTAAAAACAGGGCTTTGATGTCAGATAGCCTTGACTTTTATGTCCTGTTCTGCTACTTGCGTCCGCTAGGGCCAGGGTGACATAACCTTTCCACACCTCAGGCTTCCCATGTGTAAACTGGGGATAGACCTACAACTACGAGAATAGCTTGTGTATGTGAGGTTATGCGTAGTAAATGCTCAGCACAGTGTCTGGCACCTAGTAAACTCTCACTAGATAGGTTGTAAAGTATCCACAAACAGGGAGTTGTTACCAATGAGTCTTGTGTCATCTTCTAAAGCAATCACACTGCTGGAAAAGCAGCTAAGGTATAATCCCGAGTTTGCCAGCAACCTGTAGGCGGATCTAAGTGAGTAAAATGACTCATAAGCTTGTCTTGGTGCTAAGTATCTGTTGTTGACAATTTTGTCATTCAACCCTACCCCCAAATGTGGGAGTTAGACTCATATTCAACAGCTAGTAATTATGCTTCTCATCAGTAGTAATGGTATTTAAATATTGTTGCATCACTCCATATCCTTTTTCTCTATGAATCACCTTACACATAGGCGTAGGAGGTTCTAGTCTGATTTGGGGAGTTCTAGGGAACCGAGAGTGATACTGTTTCTTTTCTTTAAGAGATACAACACAAGAGACTGACAGATAGAGGTCAAAATGTCTGCTCTGTTGGATGATCTGAGGACATGATATTAGAGCGGAAGTGAGAAAAGGGCTTAGTAGCCCATCGTGACTTAGACTTACGCTGTGACTAGCACGGCCGGGCAACTGCAGGCCTCCCCTCAAGATGGGTGCCTTCATGCATGAAGAGTAGACCAGTAGACCATGCCCCCTGGCATGCCCCAAGGGGGACTGAGAGAGAGAGAGCGAGGAGTTCAACCAAGCCAACCTCCAAAGTCCTTCTGACCCCATGAGAAGAGTGAGGGAGAAGTGGCGGGAGAGTTCTAGAGCGTTCCTTTAGCTGAAGTGTCTCCACATAGACTTGAAGCACGATGGTAGCACACTCAGCCAAGTGAACAGGACTTCCTGTCAAGAAAGTGAGACTGCAAGATTCTATGAGTAGATTGGGGAGCCGGCTCAAGGACGACGTGAGGAAGGGAGTAGGTTGGAACACAGACCTCACGCTAAGTCTGTGGTTTTCATCTTTCAAGAGGCTCCCCTATCTTTCTCTTTCTCTCTTTCTCTCTCTCTCTCTTTCTCTCTCATTTCCTCCCTACCTCCCTTCTTTTCTTCCTTCCTTCCTTCTTCCTTAATAGAAATGAAGGACTTGTAATTAATTAGAAGTGCTAATCAGAAATACGTTGTGATTTCTTGTATCTGAATTTTACAGTCTTAATAAAAATTTTTTAAAAAGATTTTATTTATTTATTTATTTATTTATTTGACACACACACACACACACACACACACACACACAGACAGCACACAAGTAGGCAGAGAGGCAGGCAGAGAGAAAAGTAGGCTCCGCACTGAGCAAGGACCCTGATGCGGAACTTGATCCCCGGCCCCTGAGATCATGACCAGAGCTGAAGGCAGACACTTAACCAACTGAGCCACCCATGTGCTTTAATAAAAATTTTTTAATGCTACCTTGAAATAGAATAAAAAACAAAGCTGATAATCTTTAGTAAAGGTATGCTTTCTGCAGTGAAAGTGTGTCTGGAAAATAGTTTAAAATCTAATTGTTCAGGCAACTGGTCAATCAGTTGAGTGTCCCACTCTTGGTTTTGGCTCAGGTTGTGATCAAGGTCATGGGATGGAGCTCTGCTGCCTTCAGGCTTGGTGCTCAGCATGAAACCTGCTTAAGAGGTTCTCTCTCTCCCTCTCCCTCCCCTTCAGATCCTCCCCAGGCTCATGCTCTCTCTGAACTAAATAAAATAAAATAAAAATCTAATTGTTAAAAATGAATAGATATTTTAGTGTTTAGTTGGTTGAATAGTTCACAATAGTGATACATTTTGAGGAGATATTTTTATCTTTTTAAGATATATTTGGTGAGCAGCTACCCTGTGTTAGGCACTGTGATAGTGATACCAAGGTGAATGAGATAACTATCTTTTGTTCATGACACTTTCAGTTAAATAGACATGTCAATAAATGTATTCAATGAGATATTATGGGTATCAGTTTGGAAGTACGCTAGAACAAATGAAGCAGTGGCCAGTTTTCCCTTATACCAGTGGGCACTGGTAAGGTAGGTCCACTATAATTCAAGATTGAAATTGAGAAAAAATGGCCTTCTCAATTATAATAAATCTTTGTCAGTAATTTTTTTATTTTAAAATTTATTTTGTTTCTCATCCTTCTAGAAATTAGGAAGTAAGTAATAGAAGCCTACCCAGGAATTATTGTTAAAACTGTAAGTTTAAGTATCTTCTTAGTTATGGAAATATTAAATACCTTTGCTGATACCAGGTACTCTGTGTTTAAAATATTAGTGTTTAAAATACCTGTGTTCTGAAGGGTCTTAAAAGTATATGCTTACAAACACAATAAAACAAACAGCCAACCTATCAATTATAAAATGTTGATCTTTTTATTTGTATAAGGAAGACTCAGACCTTGAGAATTATGGGAGAGTGAAAGGGAGCTTGAGATGTAGTTGGGAAGCTGATTGGAAGAGAAGTCATATGAGCAGTAGTTTTCTTTACCAAGGTACGCAAAAAAGAAGGCCACTGGGTACAGCTTGCTCTGGCCTGTATAGCACTGTAGGTCTGTGCAGGTCCCCTGGATCACTGTGGAAGAAAGAGGGAGATCAAGTCGGGGAACTTTGCTCCTTTTCTCCTTAACCTTACCTGCCCGCTTTGCTGGGCAATTGGGCTTCTGTGTAAGAAGTTGTTTGAAGTAATGTGTTCTGCAAATTTAATGAAAAATTTAAAAACTATTCATTTAAAGCATGATATAGTAGAAAATATTGATACCATGCTGATAGTGCTGTAATAGAAATATTTTGAGTGGAAAGAGACAAATCCTCTTCACACTGATAATTAAAATAAAACCTAAAATTGAAGAGTATTTAAGCTTATATATTTTGAATTTTTTTATGATATCAGACAATGCATATTAAACCAGAGAAATATGAAGCTATTGTACAGACACTTGTGTGGCTGTTTTGAGAGCAAATCTGGGCATTTCTGAAGACTGGGTTATGGCATTGGTTCTTTCATATATTTAGCTTCCTGCCTTTGGCTGTCCCTTCCTTGATCACGATTATTTATAGTAGTCTTATAATTGCAACTATGATCCCAATCTTTTGTTGTCTTATTCCCAGTGAACATGAGAAAGAGAGAAGGAAGCCAATGACTTTTCTAAGATTATTAACTCTAGTGGAGGAAGGAAGAAGGAGAGAAGTAGGTTTTGGGGGGTTGTACAGTTTTTGATAAGATGTGGTTTAATATGGAATTGAGTTATGAGAGATGAAAGTGGGGCTGGGCTGGAGTGCCAAGGAATGTTGGATTACAGATGACCTCCCAGTGGAGGGAATGGGCGGAGACCCTGAGTTAGTTGGCACAGGACGGGCAGGGGGTCGATATCCAATGCTGTATCCCATGGTATCCTGCCATGCTGTTTCAGAATAAGCTTTCAGGGGCTGGCGCTCGGGTATATGGAACTTGTAGGTGCCCGCACCTCATGTCATTTCACGCAGAGTGACCAGTCACAGTAAGTGGCATTTCACGTTCTCTTGTGACTAGTGCACCTGCTTTTATTTAATTTGTTTTTAGTTATGTTTTCGTGTTAATCTTCTTAACTCTGCCTATTCCTCCTTCCAGTATTCCTTCCAGCCTCGGATCTCACGCATGACCAAAACCAATGCTGACGTCTTTAGGAGTGGTGCCTGTTAAGATTTTACCATTGAAAGAGCCTCATTTTTGGTCCGTCTTAGTCCGGGGCGTGCTAAGCAAGTGATCACAGACACCCGAAGCCTGCGTAGGCCCCGTCGGTGCCAAGGGCCTCTTTGGGTTGAAAGATGGGGTGGAATGAAGGAACTCAGATCATAGACGAGAATAACTTACTCAAATTATTTCAAGATAAAAGAGCATTATTTGTATTGAGCCGGAAGTGAAAGCCACTGGGAACTGAAGCATGAAGCAGCTTCGGGGAGAGGTCCTTCTGTCTCTTTTTTTAGTCATGGTGACTCGCTTTGCTCTGCATGCCAGGTACTGTTTTCCTCACTGCAACAGCTGCTTTTCTGAGTTTCCTGGTCGTTTTTTGCTTCCTGTTTTCCCCCCTAGCCTTTGGTCACCACTGCCTAGTAAGCCCTTCACCTGCTGACGTTTTGTCTTTAACTCCCACTAAAAGTGGACTCCCATTTTATCCTCGCCCACATCCCTCAGAGAAGACTGGTCAGAGAAATTAAGGCATCAGGAAGCTTTGCACCTGTGGAAAGGTTGCGGTAGATACTGCTTAAGTGTTTGAGCCTGCTGAACTCTGTCTTCTGTGCCGGCGCTCTGTCGCTTGCTGATTAGCCACCATAGTGCTGGGAGCGGCCGTCTGGAAGTTGGGAGATGCTGCAAACTAGGTCCCTGAGCCCTTACTTCTTCCCTCTAAGAATCAGTTGCTTCTTAGAAGTGGTATTGGCATACCACTGGGTAGATCTATAGATGTTGATATGCACAATCTCCAAGATGAACTGTTAAACATGAAAAAAGAGTAAGGTGTAGAATTATATGTAGAACGATTCTACTTTTTGACTAGAAAAGGGAAATTGATGTCTGTGTACGCATGGATACAGGCAGGGAGGGTTCTTACAGTGCGGAGAATGTTTTTCATAGGTCAAAGCAGCTGCTTTTGGGAAGGGGGCTTAGGTTTGGAGTGGGGTCTGGGTTTGCAGATCAGAGTTTGGTTTTGGACACTTGGTCTGAAGTTGATTGTGAACTTTAAAAGTTGATAAAATTCTTCCGTGATCAGAATAATGTCAGTATCATATGATCACAATAATGTCAGTATCATTTACCTCGGTCTCAAATGTTATGATGTACCTAGGAAGGAAGTAAAATCCTACTGTTGAAAGTGTCAAGGTCACTTGAATTCATTTCTCTTATGTGCTTCCAATTCAAATGTAAAAATGCCTTGTATACATTTCTTTACATTTGACTGTGACTTTTATCACTTTATGCTTTGCTTGTTCTGAGATTTCCAAGTCCTTTTACCCTCTTTTTGGAGTCTTTTATGTATAAGCTTTTACTGTATCACTAATAATACCCACTTTCTTCCTGAAGACACCTTGTATTCCGTGTTCAAATGTAGGCTGGCTGCTCTCTAGGCAACTACACAGTTGGCATCTGGAAATGTCTAATTTTAGCCTCCTGTGTCTGTCTCTCTTTTTGATTTTGTTAAAGAAAAAATTCCGGCACTTGTTAAAGCAACAAAGAAGACTTTGTTCAGGACGATTGCAGTTAGTGTAGAGACTGTTGTCAATATGGTAGAGAGATTGGGCTCCCCTCCAGACACAGTAAGGACACGGGGGGTTATAGTCAACAGGCAGAGCAAAGGAGTCTGCAGGTAGAGGTGACATCGAGGGTACGGGGTCCTTGGTACATTGACTGAACAGGATCGTGGGTGGAGGCAATGCCAGGATGACCAGCTACAGACTCATGCTACAGCTGGGCTAGGCGGGCTGGACACAGGCTGAGGCCTCTTCAGGAAGAGGGTTAGGAGGGGCCTGACTGAAGTTTGCAAAAGGAGAGAGTCTCTGTCAGCAATTTCTGTTGTTGTCTTGTTTTTCTGTCGTGTATCCTGAAATTCTTTTTAAAGGAAACATTGCATAGGCAGTGAACTTTGAACCATTGTATTGGTTTCCTATCACCGCAATAACAAATGACCACAAACGTGGTGGCTTAAAACAACATAGACTGACTCTGTTACAGATCTGGAGGCCAGAGCCTGTAATCAGTTTTACTGGGCCAAAGGCAAGGTGTCTGGCTGGCTGGTTCCTTCTGGAACCACCGGGGGAGAGTCTGTTCCTAGTCCGTTCTAACTTCTAGAGACCACCTGCTTTCTTTGGCTGGTGACCCCTTCCTTTCTCACAGCACTCCGGCCTCTTCCATTGCCACATTTTCTTGTCTCCCTTGTATATGGTGCCTTGTGATTATGTCGGACCTGTCTGCATGATCCAGAATATTCTCCCCATCGGAGGAGCCTTACGTAATTACGTCTGCAAAGCTCTGCAGATCCCTTTTGCCTTATAAGGTACACTCATAGGTTCCAGGGGATGGGATGTGGACATCTTCTGGGGAGGTGGTGTCATTCTTGAGCTCAGCACAGCTCATAATATCTAGAAATGTTTTTTATTTTTTTCTTCATGCTTCATTGATAGTTGGGCTTGGTATAGAATTCTAAGTAAATGATAATTTTTTCTTAAAACTTTGGAAGCAGAGTTTCATTATCTTTTAGCTGGTAAGAAGTTTGATACCAGTTTGATTCTCATTCCTTAGTATATGACTTGAAATTTTCCCCTCTCTCTAAGCTTCTGAGATCTTTTGCTTATATTAAATGTTACAGATGAGTTTAGCTGAGTGTAAACTTAATGCGTTAAGTGTCCAGTTACGTGTAATTGACGTTCACAAGCATGCCTGTAACATGGCTGTTGTGTTTGTGAAGTGGTTTCCAAAGTGTAGGCCCTTGACCATCTGAAAGAAGGAAGCATTGAAGGGAAGACGGAACAAATAGAGTGGAAGAGAACATTTCACAGTGCCGTCCTACAGTAATTACACGCATTGTTTCACAAAACATGTGTTTCACTTGTATATGTGTGGGGTCTTAAAACTTCCCCAAACTTTCCAAAACCTTCCAAAATTTAGCATGTATTCTACTTAGTGTCTGAAGCAGAGGCTGCAGTTTTCATGTTAAAAATTATGTTAAGATGTAACATGTGTTTGAGGGGAACATTTCTACTTAGCTTCAGTTTAATGTTTGCAATTAAAATTGTCTTTGTTGCTTCATGACAAATTTTATGCCAAGTGGTAAGCATGGGGCTAATTCTGCAGTACAAGACGACATGTTGTAAAGCTGCTTGTTTCAAGCTCCTGTTTGTTGTCAGATGGAATGCTGGGTGTAGGCTGGTATGGTTCATACTCGGGATCTAGCCTGAAAGACATGTTTTTACCCTCAACAAACATCATCTTTGTTTGGGTATCTGTAGTCTGTGTAACCACAGAAAGGTCTTTTCTTCTCCCCTAGAAACGTTTTCTTTCTTGTACTTGTTTCACAAAGTGTTTAAAGCAGAGCTGCCTTCCACTTTTCGGTTTCAGTTTGTTGCAAGAATGTGTGAGGCACCACCTAACACTCCTGGTGTGCTTGAGAACTGTAAAATAATAATGAGATCTTGGAGGAGATAAGTCTACTCTATGAGGACTGAAGCTGCCGGTCATTCCCAAGGCCAGACCAATTGTCTAACAAAGGGTAAAGTACTTCTTGCATTGGAATAGTTGATTTATACATAATAATTATCTGTTAGACCGTACGGGAGGAAAAATGTCTGTTGTCAATTTTGTTTTAGTGGATTGATTTTGAAATTTAATAACTTTGACTGACTTGTTCATTATAACTTGGGATTAATTGAGTGATACTGAGTTACAGTGCCTGCTTTTAAAAAATGCCATTCAGGAGGATGCTTGCTTCTTAAAAGTTCTCGTGTTTAAAGGGAATTAGATGTCTTCTTAAAATGTTGTAGTTGTCAGTTTTTTATATGTGTCTTAAGACGCAGTAGCTGTCATTATCTTCCATAAATTTGTACCCAGATATGTTTTCCTGTATACTTGAGTATTTAATCCAATGTCTTTTGATTTTTACTGCTTCAGATATGCCTCTTTTACTTTGGAACATTGTTACGTTAGATGGGAAGTCAATAAAAATAACTTGATTTAATTTGGCCTGAGTAAAGTAATAGAGATTTCTTAAATTTAATAATGGCATGTGATTTAAGTACTGAGTAACACAACTGTCTTTGTTAAATAGGTGCCTGGAATTTTGTGCACACTTGTGCCCAGACACAAGACAGCTGCTGATATCCCTTTGTAATCAATGTTTTAGGGCACTCTTTGTTCTTGCAATGGAATTTCTAAAGAAGCACTCAAAATGAAACCAAAGGGAGGATTCTGGTATGATTCTTAATAAACTTCTCAACTACAGATCAGACATTATGAAACAATATAACTACAGTGAAGTCTGCATAGGGATATTACTTCTTACTCTAAAGATTATTGCCTCACAATGTGGATTACTAAATTATGTCTCTACTACTCCCTCTTGGAAAGAATTGGCATTTAGATGTAGTCTCTTCAAAGAATCAGGTTTGGCTGTATTTTATAAAATCAATTTGACTTCAGATCCATGTTTTTTTTTTTTAGAACACATTTGTCAACATTATAGAATTTTCTCTCCACAGGGAAATGCAATGATAAGAAATTTCTAAAGGAATTTAAAGATTTAGAACTGACTTTCTTTGATTTAGAGCCATGTCAACTACTCTAATCATATGAAAGTACATGATCTTTCTCTCATAAAATTAAGATAGAATTTCATTCAGTTCCAGTATGGCCTGTTACATGGTTAGGTTTTCCTTTCCCGAAATCTCTAAACTAGAGATCATCTGTGGAAAGCTTGCTATCTTTCAGTTCACCACAATGATGCTTTCTCATGATACTCTGCATCTTATCAGCTCCATACTGTTTCTAGTTCTTGTCTTTGTACTTTTAAACCTGTCCTTGTTAAGTAGGAAATAGGGTTCAGACTCTAGGACTGGTAGCAGGAATGAAGGTGGTATTGACCATATTCAAAGAACACACTCATCCACTGACTCTCGCCTGATCACCATAGATACGCACGCTTAGTTGTTCTGATAATGGAAGTTTGAGTTTAATTTCTATTAATTTGCTCTCCTTACGCCTTTGTAGAAGCAGGGGTGTAATGTTGTCAAGCTGGGCAATAGAAGAGAGAAAAGGTATTGACAGGGGTCTGTAAGTCTGGACTAGGATTATGAATATATAATTGAGTTGATTATCCTGGACTTCTGACTACATTAGTTCACTGTGAAAATCTAAACTGGTCTGAATTTTTGTTATTTTATTTACTTACTCACGTTTCCCCCAAAGGATAGCGTATTGACACTTTGTAGTCTGAGAAAAGCAGTGAATAAGCATTTTTCCCCCCAATAAACATTTAAAAATTTACAGATTTCCCCTTTTTCCAATTTTTATTGTTATATCGATGATCTCCTTGGCCTAACTCCCTAGACTTGGAATTGTTGGGGGTATACCTCTTTTTAAGATTCTGCAGACATGTTATCAAATTGCTTTCCACAAAGATTTTTATACACTGATAAATCTCCCCGCAGAGTAAGCTGCTACCGATTTCCCCACGCTCTTGTCAGCATTGAGTAACATCAGTGCGGTTTTTGGTCAGTCTGAGCTAAGTACAAAGATATTTTAAAGCTTGTATTTCCTCAGTTTCTAATAAGTTTGATTTCTTTTCCCCATGCCTTGGCTTTTATATTTAGATTTTATTTTTACCAGAGCTATACTTGGTTTAAAGATTCAGCAGTCTGGATGGCTTATTTTGAAAAATAGCTGACTGCCATACTCCTCCCGCCTCACAGTCCGCCGCCCAGAAGGAACCACCGTCCACTCCCCGGACTGCTTCATTTTCTGTTTCCTTCCACGGTGCTAGATGCAGGCCTGGGTCGCCCTTCCTGCTTCCGCAGTCAAGCGGGTGCGCTGGTCTCCTGATCTGCAGGGCCAACACGGGGTTCTCTTCTCTGCACCCAGCCTCTTCCACACATTCCTTCAGGCTTGCGCATCCCCTCAATCTCAGGGACTCGACCCCTTTCGTCCGCGTTCTGTGTTCAACCCCATCCTTCCCCTCCTTAGGAGCCACCATTTGCTGGGCCTTTGAGGGAGAGGATTTAAAGAATCCCTCTGTTGTCATTTTAGTGAGTTTCAAGAAGAATGGATATAAAATGTACGTTCCATCGGCCATCTCTCCCTGGAAGTCCTTCCTTGTGTCTTTAGTAATCATTTTTAGAAAGTAACGCTTAAAAATACTGGCTATGAAGTAAGTCCATTGTAGCTGGATGTGAATCCCTGTTTTGCTCTTTATTAGTTCTGTGACCTTCGACAAGTTCGCTAAAATCGCTAGGCTTCATGTTTTTCTGTCTGAGTGGTAGAATTCATGTGATACCTCTCTTAGAGTGTCATCGTGAGAAATAAATGTGATAAGACATGTAAAGTGCTTTTCACAGTATCTGAAGCCTGGCGACCTCTTACTGTCTGCCAGAGAGTTCCCGAGAACACAGACATGCTCGCGGCTGCTATCGTTAACTCTTGGGAATTTTCTTGCTCATGGCCTTTGCCCAAATTTCCAGTGAAATCCTTGTCTTTTTTCTCCTTGATAAGAGGTGCCTTTGACATAGCCTGTTATTATTGGTCTTTTGTTTTTCCTTATGGTACTTGGGATGTAATCATAAGCATACTATTTCATGTTGTGATCTCCACTGCTGTTGTCAGGTTTGTGTTTCTCACAAAGATACAGGGTGGTAGTAAGACAGAAGGTATGTCTGTGCGGAAAGATTGGAGATTATCATAGCACTTGGGACAGCTGATGAGGGGGACCTCAGAGGCCAAATGAAGAAGTAATTATTTTCATCATGTAGAAGAAATAATTTTTTTTAACTCCTGAAGTATATATTATGCTGCTTTGCTCAGTTTGTAAAAGCCTTCTTGAATGTTCTCATCATATACCCAGATGGATTTCATCTGAAAACTTAGAGCTTTCCATTTGTTTCTTACTTTAATACTTATTTCTCTGAAATTAGATCCAACATTGATTCTTAAGGGATAAAATTTATCATCTCCCCTAAGTTAATGCTATGTTAACAAATTGGCTTTTTTAAAATATCTATACTATTGAAATGGCAGATGCGTCGATATTTCATAGTTGTAGTTACAGATACTTAACTCAGCCTTTTAAGTTTATTTGATTTTGCTAGTTTGTCCTTTTAGGCAATACCAATTTATTGTTTTATTTCTCTTTTGTCTTAGTTATATAATAATTAACTTTTGGTTCTTTAAATAACGGATCA
>NC_081562.1:117798480-117888029 GCF_022355385.1 Mustela nigripes | reverse complement strand
GATCCCGGGGCGCCTGGGTGGCTCAGTGGGTTAAGCCGCTGCCTTCGGCTCAGGTCATGATCTCAGGGTCCTGGGATCGAGTCCCGCATCAGGCTCTCTGCTCGGCAGGGAGCCTGCTTCCCTATCTCTCTCTCTCTCTCTGGCTGCCTCTCCATCTACTTGTGATTTCTCTCTGTCAAATTAATAAATAAAATCTTTAAAAAAAAAAAAAAAGCTCATCTCTTCCATGATCATCTCTCATCTGTAAAGAGTAATCACACACCTGTACATCAGACTCATCCGGGCTCTACAAACCCCTGCCCATCAGGCGTCCTTGGCCACCCAACAGATAAGGGACACTTGGTCCGCAAGATGGGAACTGCCTCAGACTACAATTCATTGTAGTCTTTTTCCCTAGACACAGAAAACTTACATTCCACTTTGGCTCCAAAGACAGGTCCTATAACCTCACCAACAGACTGTTATACAAAAGACTTTATTCCAAGTCTTGGGTCTTCCTTGAAATGTCAGTCAGTTGTATATGGATTACTGCCAGCATCTTGGTCAACAGGAATAAGTTTCCCTTGAGACGTCACAGTTTATGGGAAACCAACCAACCAACCGACCCAAACGCTCTGTTGCTCTCCTTTCAGAGGAGTTTTGTAGAAGGTGCTAGATCTGGAACAGAACAAAGGACCAGTCTTTCAGGTCTTCTTCAGTAGCTGCCTATGAAAGCAAGACGTGGAAAAGTAGAGAGTGGTCTAGAATCTACCCCCCCAAATTCACACAACCTCAGATATCTTTTGATTGCTTTCAGAACAAAAGAAAATTCTAAGCATCAGCATCCTTGTTTCCAAGGGGCCTGTCTAGGTCTTGAGGAGGGAATGAGACGTTTCCTCTAATCTAGTTTATCTAAAAATGAAAGATCAAAGGTAGAAGATGACACTGGCACCAGATTAAGTGTCCGTGCCCCAGGTCTCTGCCCTCAGCTTACAGGCTCCTAGGAGGTCTGCCCATCGCAACTCGTGTGTTCCCTCTCGGGAGATAACAAAACACAACAGCCCAATCCAGAAATGGACTCGCTGAACACCGTGGCTTTATCAGCTCCCCCGGCCTTCGGCTCCCATGTTTTAACTGCAGCAGAATAATTATTTCTGAGATGGTGCGCTGCCGTACGGAAGAAGCTGTAACCCGGAGAGATACCTGACTGATTACACAGCCATCTTCCGCACATTTCATCAGTCTCAAACAGCAGATAAAACAACTATTTCTTGTGTACCAGCAGGTTCCAGATTAACCCTGCCGAGTTAAAACCGGTGGAAACGACTATCAGCTGATTCCGATTTTAAGCAATAAATCACTGGCAACATTGACATAGTTAGATGGGGTCTGCTTACCGGGTTACTGTGATTCTGCAGGGGGACCCAACTTTTGTATTAAAAAGGAGTATCTTTCCATGGCCTCGAAGGTGCCACAACACATTTTTAAAATCCAAAGAAATATCCTTAAGAAAGCCATCAACGGCATTAGAAGAGATAGAGAAGGTCCCTCACCGACACCTGACTTGACCTGAGCAGTGAATACACAGCCACAAAGGACACATGCAGGAAGTGGAACGGATTTGGTCTCTGTGCACCGAAATACCAGGAGCCCGTCTGGGAATGGAGATGGCAGAGGCGCCCCTCCCCCCCCTTCCCCGCCACCCTCGCCTCCAACTCTGCAGGTGGAACAGCACAGAGATGCTAGGCAGTGGCGGGAGCCCCACCCCCTGGGGGCTGTCCCTGTCACTTCTACTGTGTGTTGTTTAACAGAGACTGGCTCACTGAGGGACAGTCAATAAATGTCACTGCGGCTTTCCCTGGGGAGACGTGGACAATGAACTGTCTTCTGGCGAGCGCAGAAAATGATCCTGGTTTTCTCCTTCCCCGGTGACACTGGATGAGGAATCCTTGGCTCCCCTAGAACCTGAGTCTCTTATGGGAACTGAAACTGGAGAGGTGAATGGATGCTCCTGAAGCCACAAAGCCTTTCTCATGCACGAGAACGGGTAGGGGAGGAGGTGCAGTTCCACTCCCGCAAGAGAAGGACCCTGGGTTTTGCAGCACGCCTGATGTCACAGCCCGGGCCCTGGCCCGAGTCCCACGGGCTGGCTTGAGTCCCAAGTGCCCGAACGCGAGCAAGTCCCTGGCCTCCCTCAACCACAGATCCCTGCGCTGTCTGCCAACCCCCCCGCCCCCGCCCACTCTCGGGTGGGGGGCACCGTGGGGCATGAAAGTGAGGACGAGGCAATGTGCTCTATGGACAGGTGGGGTCCACGCGGACAGAAGTTCTGATCCAACAGGCGATCGAGACGCCCAAGTTTATATAAACCTGGGTCGGCTGCAGCAAAAGCTGAGCAGCTTCGGGCAAATTACTCCCTATGTCTCCTCTCCCTTTACAAAGAGGCTAACGACGCTCGTGTGCCGCACAGGGTTACCGAGGAATGAGGGCTCTAAATGACTCTAAATTACATATTCACGGATTTATGTGATAATACGGCCACCAACCAATAAAAATAGCTCAATTATGAACTCGGGCTATATGGCCACGCAAAGAAGAAAGTCATTTTCAAGGGGCTAATTTTTTCCCACGAGGTGCTGGTGCCCCATAGACACGGACAAAAGAGGTTTAAAGGAAGACTCTGTTCTGCCGTGTTTAAGAAAGAGTATTACTATCTTGTGTGACTGTATCAGTGAATGAAGACATTAAAAAAGCCATTATGTTTTCAACATAGGTTAATAATGAGGCTATTTTTCCACCCACTCTTTGGCACAGCTGTAATGTTCTTGGCCTCAAGTGGGAGGCAATGCTGAACGAGGCATCAGAAGACAGATGACAGACAGCATAGCACTGCCAGTTCATATAAAATATTACCAGGTTGGAAATGGCTGTTTACTGTCTTAGTGACTGTGACCCCGCCCCCCACCACCCCGCCTTTCTGGGGAGCAGAGGGTTGTGACAACAAGGCCTGCCAGTACAGCCTGGTTTGCTGTACCCAGGTAATGGCAAATTAATTTTTGTCCTAATTCCAATCAGAGGCCAGCCAACACTTGAAATACAATTCATCTCCTGTCTTGTTTTCTTCAGTGACGCTGCTTCCTGTAAAAGCATGTTTGTTAGTCTGGATGAATGCGGCAGGTGCATGGCCACGCCTGATGGTCGGGGGGAGAGTCAGAGATTAAAAAAAAAAAGGATTCCAAGGCCTGGCTCTCAGACCTGGTGGCCCAGCACAGAAAAACCACAGAAACAGGGTCAGGGAATGCCAGATCTGACTCACTGCTGGTCAGAACCACCCACCGAGGGCACACTCAATCTCCTCGGGGCGCCTGGTGGGTTTCTGTTTTCTCCACTGCAGAAAAATGAGCCAAATAGCAGTTAACACTCTCCGAAAGCACTCTGGGGGATATTCTAGGAAAAGGACAGTGAAAGTGCCAAGTGTGACATTACTCTGTTGTAAGAGAATGAGAAATATTATCACACCTAGAGGTGTGATAGGAGATGCGCTGAAGTTCGGAGAGGAACGAGGACAGTAAATATCAGATGTTTCTACAGCTTCCAAAAGGGCATTTTGGAAGCGACTTCTCAGCGACGGGAGGCAAAGCCGCTGTCATCTCCCAACTCCGAAGCGGTGGAATTAGTTCCACAGGACACCGAAAAGGAGCCTGCTGGAGATGAGAATTCAGAGCAGAGGCCACGGAGATGAAAGCTCACCTCCACTCCTTCTCAAGATCCTGGCATGCCCCGCATCGAGCCACCGGTAATTTTATAACCCATACGGCACTATAAAATACGGCCGTGAATTGTTTTCTGTGAAACAGGCTGCAAATAAAAAAGGGAGTCCAAGTCCTCCCTGGCGAATGATACCTATGGGTGTTCGCAACCATGTTATTTTCTTCCAGAGCCAGACCCTGCTGCCTGACTCTGTAACATCATATTCTGTTCCTAGTAAAAGAGCAGAAGTTCTGAGCATGTCACTCAGCTTTGGTAACGGCAACCCCAGGCGCCAGGTCACATGTTCAGGACCGTTTACTTTGGGGATCTCGGTGGTTTCTCCTGTCCTTTTCCTCTCCCGCATCTGTGATCAGGACTGGGACTTGGAAAGTTGCAGGGGATCCTCTGAAAACGTCATGCTTCTCAAGGGGCTGGAACACCGTCACGGTGGGTTTACTAGTGTTACTAGGCAGAAGCCGATTTTCTCCCTTCAAAAAATTTCCGATTTCCTCGTGTTTTCATTTCAAGATGAAAACAGAAAAATCTTTACTTCTTTAAAGCTCGAAGTAAAGGAAAAAAAAAAAAGGCAGAAAGCTGTGAAACAGAGAAAGCACCAAAACAAGACCATGAGTCTGATCCCCAGGGTGACCGCATGCCCAGCCTTGGGACTGTTTCAACTGTACACAGCGACCTGCTCCTTCACGAAATGGGCACCAGCTTTGCCCCCTTCCCAGGATTCTCCTGAGGGCTGCTCCTGCACACATCTGTAAGCCGGAGGCACCATATAAGCTCATGTATCCTAGCTTTTCTTGGAAAAGCCGTTCCATTAACAAAGTGATGCAAACCTGCATAAAATGAAACAGGACCTTATCCAGATCACATTCTTCTGGTTAAACAGACACTATTTTTTTCCTCACAGCAAAAACCGGATTGGACCCGCAGAAGGGGTCTCTCCTATGGTAGAATTCTGCCACTCGGAAGGTCTGATTCACCTTCCGGGCCTCGCGTGCTGCAAACAGCAGCAGCGATGGGGCACGGGCGGGCGCGCGGATGTCCGTGTGAGCTCAGTTATACCCTTGCTTAGTTAACACAGTCTGGGCTGAAATGTTCTTCTGGGCTCTTTGAAACGTAATGTCTGCACTTATCTTGTCAGGGTGAGCCTTCTGAGTTGTACCCTTCATTCACATAAAGCCGCGGCTGCTCGCAGACCCTTCCTTGAAAGATCTGGAGACTGAAATTAACTGCCGCATCCTCCCCTTCACCTGGCGGGGTGTTGCTGAAGGAGCATGACGGGACTCCAGCCGGGACAGTCCTGCTGCCTGCAGAGCCTGGCCTCTCACAGTTCACGCTGGAACCACGCCCGCCCAGAAAGGCCCGTATGACACTCCATGGGACGGTCCCTGCAAGCTCCGGGAGAGACTCACCCGTGGGAGCATCTGGGCTCAGGGGGGTGGACCACCACGCTGAAGTCTCTCTCTCTCTCTCTCTCTCTCTCACACACACACACACACACACACACACACACACACACATGGCCTGTGGAGGGCGTTGGAAACAATGTTAAGAAAAACAAAGCAGAACCTGGTCACGATGGCCGTGACTTTACACTGGCCAGACGAAATCTTAGGGATCACCAAAGTGAGTGGAATACGCGATGACAGGAACACCCAGCTGGATTTATTCAGTGCCTGCCCCCGTCCCAGAACATCTCTTCCTGTCTGGCCAGGGTCTTCGGACATCTGGCCGCACATCTGATTCACCTGAAATTGTGTCGATGCTGCCTGGGCCCTTGCACAGAGGAGTTAAATCGGAATTCCCGAGGGTGGGGTTCAGGCACGGATCCTTCTGCTGCTTTAATTCTCCAGGTGATTCTAATACAGACATTCTAGCAGACCAATGCCTCTCTTGGAAACCTCCTAAATCTCCTACCGTGAAGAGCGCCCTGAGAAGGTATGCAACTTACTCCAGGACATGCAGGAGAACATTCTAAGTGTGAATCCAGGAAGTCCTGGAGAGACCCTTCCCAATTCAGGAGCTCACTTGCAACGTTGTAACAGACTATCACAGGGGCGCCTGTTATGGGGGGGGGGTGTCCATGGACTAGCAGCAGCTCCCCACAAATCTAGTTCATCGGTATTCCCAGCTGCCACAGCCTCCCCCAACCAGTCGATGGCCTGGTGGCAAGGCCAGGCAGGATGGTGGTGGTTCACCCACCCTCAAGGTGACAAGCAGGTGAGAAATGCCATGCGGGTCACGGACACAGCAGGTGCCCTGTAATGCTACCGCAATAAAGGTGGGCAGCCTGGTTGGCGCTTCTAAGGAATGGTATCTTTTTATCTCCCTCTGAATATCACTGGGACGAAGGCAGGGGTCGGGGCCTGGGGGCAGCATGCACCAGAGGAACCCCACCTGAACCACAACCAGGCTCTCATACCCCACACGGTGTGAGTGGGTTTGACGCGACCAAAGCCCAAGGGGCCACACGGCTGTGCACGTGGGACCTCTCGCTCCTTAAAACTGATGGACGGGCTTCCACAGAGGCACGTGGGGCCGGAGAGGAACAGAGGGTGACTCCTCACTGCTAACTGGCTCCTCTGGGCCACTGGCAGCAGTGCAGACCACGCTGTCTCCATACCTCCACTAGAAAACTCTCCGAGTTATTGAGTTTCTAAGAGGTGAAAGCTACATGGGGGGAGGGGTGGGTGAGGGACTCGAGGGAGGGTGGGGGGAGGGGTGCAAGAGAAACCAGAGGGATGGCATCTGCACCCACACATATCCCCTCCTTCCCTTTTTTAAAATTTATTTTTTATTTATATTCAGCATAACAGTATTCATTATTTTTGCACCACACCCAGTGCTCCCTCCCTCCCTTTTTATTGGCGATTTCTCTCCATTCAGATGGTGGATAATCACTCTGCTTGGAAATCTAAACACTAATGAAACAACCATTAACTATTTTTTATTTACAAAAGCAGCCTGGTGATTTGGAAAAGATCTGAGCTTTGAAAATGAGGATGCTTGAGGGTATGTATGCGGAGAAGTCCACACTCAACCGAAAGCAAGGGCAGGCACACGGTTCACTGTAGCTCTGACTGCCTCCAGCAGCTTGGGGATTTCAGGTTTTTAGGTGGTGGGTCCCTGTTTTGTGCCTCCTAACGGGTCACTTTCTGAGCCTTCGATGTAGGGAGCTGGTCGCCTGGCGAGTCCTGGTCCGGGGGTGTCGCCCCAAGGATGACAGGAGAAACTCGCAGACCTGTGACAGTCCTCCTTCCTGGGGCCACCTCCAGAGACTGCGGTCCCAGGGTTCTCGTGCTTCAGCCTCTTATCAACAGGACGACAGACTGAGCTTAACCAAACCATGTACCTTCCCAAGCCATCAATCTGGCCTCATTTACTCTGTACATTAGAAATACATGGGCAGAGTTTTCAAAGTAAGATAGTCACTGTAAAGCAGAACAGGGCAGAACAGAGAGGACGTTTGTGAGCGCCTGCTGTGTTCCAGGCACTGGACCAGGCACTTTGAGCTCAGTGCATCGGCCCCCACAAGGAGAGGAGAACACAGATTCAGAGCACATAAGCAGCTTTCCCAACCTTCACACCACCGGCAGGTACTGCAACTAGACTTGAACCTCAGGTTTACCTATCACCTAGCCATAACATGGACTTTTTAAATGTCCTGCCCAGTGGCATCAAGTCCATTGACAGGGCCATGCCACCTTCACCACTATCTACTTCCAGAACTTTTTCATCTTCCGAAACTGTGCCCACTGAACAACTCTCCCTCCTCCCCTCTCCTGGCGCCCGGTGCCTGGCACCTACCATTCTACTTTCCGTCTCTCAGAATCAGACTACTCTGGCCAACTCAAATAAGTAGAATTGTTTCAATGGCTTTTTTTTTTTTTTAAAGAGAGAAAGCCCAAGGAGTTAAGAGTTCAGTTTTGTGCCTTCTCCTCTCTTGAATGCTTCCAGTATTTCAGACAGATTTAGGAAGACAGAAAAGCTGTCCTTACCACATCTGTTGATCCAGTCTACTTTGTGGAATTTTTTTATTTTAAAGAACAAGTCTATTGTGAAGACCTCCCATTGAGAGTTACCACTGTGATTAGAGGGGCTATTTCTTGAACCAGGTACGGTACTGGGTTATGGGAAGACAAAGATAGCAATATAAAAATCCCTGGCTTGAGAGTCATTCTTTAAAGGGACAATGTCAACTCTCATTTTTAAAATGAGACACAGAGAAGAAAGGAGATGCAGCAGCTCGGTTAGGAGTCGGACTAAAGCATCCTGCAGACTATCAAATCTCTCCACTTGCTTTTTAGCCTAGAATAGTCTTCATCAATGGGCTAAAATTCCATCGATAACTTTTCTGGGTTGATTCCAATTAAGTGTGTGTTGAACAGACATGTAAGGATTGCTTTACACTGTACACATCATATATTTTTCTAAGAGCCTCTGAATGAGACATGAATAAATCCTCAAAGGGTTTATAGATACTTAGAGGAGCTAAGATCTGTGCATAAATAAGTTAATACGCAGTAGAAGGTGATCGGGGGAATGCAAGAGGCACGTATGAGTCTTCAAGGAATTGGAGAAAGAAGATTATTTTCAACCAGGAGATTAAATAAAAATTTGTTGGAAAAGGCAGGTCCTCAAAAAAAGGCAGGCTGTAGAGAGAAATTGATGGAGTCCAGGAATTCCATTTTATAAAGAATCAATCTGAGGAACAGAGATTATGAAGGCAATTAGGAAAAGCGGGGTGTGGGGGATTATGGAAGATCTGAATAACATGGTGGAAGATTCTGGCCTTTACTGACTAGGCAAGTAGTGCTGCCACTAAAAGCTCACATACTCTTAGCAGTATCGTGACTCCTCTGGATAAAAAGGCACTCTGAGAAATGAATCCAGAGTGAGAAAAAGAATCCGGAAGAACAGACCTCTGCTTCTGGTTGAGATGGATTAACTTCCAGCCTGAAAACAGCTGACGGCTCGGAAGAGTCTCCAGGCCACAACGTGGGGAGCAGGAAACCAGGTGGAACTTGGAAGACAACCTATGTTAAGAATTTGGAGCTGAGAGTCTGGGGAGGACAGACAGGTAGAACTCACAGAGAGTCCCAAGGGGAGAGAATGACACAGACAGAACCCCAGGCACCCGAAAAGGCTCCCCCTGAAGACTACCGTACAATACCAGTCAGTGCACGTGCGTTAAGAAACTATCAAAGATGGGGTGGTGGGGGCCCCCAAAGGGATTAATAACTAAGAATAATCCCATTCCCAGCAGCCAGACTAGAGAAATGACTTCATAGCACACTGGTTAGAGAACTCAGAAAGGCCTGACCCCAGAAGTAGTAGCCCAAGGCTGGGTACTGTCCCAGACGGGCCTAATACATCCCAAAAGCAAGATTCAAAACAATTAAATTGCTCATAAGTATCTTAACTGCAGTGCAGAACAGAGCTCAACATTTTTTAGAGGCATACAAAAAAAAGGCCAGAACCCAGTAAGATGAAATTCATCATTTCTGGTTTCTAGCCATGCAAAGGAGGAGGAAAACATGGTCCACGTCGAGAAAAATCAACTAACTGAGAGGACCTGGATTGGATATAGATGTTAGAATTAGTAGACAAGAACATTAAAATGACTTTTATCCCAGTCTTTGTATATTTCAAAAGGTAAGTAGAAATTTGGAAAATACCCAAAGCACCCAAAATGGACTTCTAGAGACTAAAAACTGTAACATCTGAGATATGTAAGATAATGGATGGGAAGAAAGGTTAATTAAACATTAAAGAAAAAATGAGTGAACCATGTTTTATTTTTATTTATTTATTATTTTTTTTAAAGATTTTATTTATTTATTTGACAGAGAGAGATCACAAGCAGCAGAGAGGCAGGCAGAGAGAGAGAGAGAGAGGGAAGCAGGCTCCCCGCTGAGCAGAGAGCCCGATGCGGGCCTCGATCCCAGGACCCTGAGATCATGACCTGAGCCGAAGGCAGCGGCTTAACCCACTGAGCCACCCAGGCGCCCGTGAACCATGTTTTAAATTGAAATCCAGAAAGAAGACTTAAGAAGAGGAAGAGGAGGAGATCCGTGAGCCACAGGGTGACTCTGAGAGGCTGGAATCTGTGAAAGAATGGGGAAAGGAGACAGGAAAAGTATCTAAGGATTGAAAAATCTGAAATTATGATGAAAACTGTAATCACACAGATCCAGAAAGCTCAATGAAGCCCAAGAAATAGGAAGAAAATTAAATCACAACACTTTCTAATGAAATTTCTTAAAACCTTAATAAAGAAAAAATCTTAAAAGAAGATGGAGGAATGAAGAGTCATGAATGAAGAAATAAAGGTAAGGATGACATCAAATTTCTTATCCGGATCGATACAAATGAAAAGACTGTGAATTCCTCACAGGTACGGAGAATAGACTGTGGTTACCAGAGGCGGGGGATGGAGGGTGGGGGAAATGAGCAGAGGGGGTCAAAGATGCAAACTTCCAATTGTAAGAGGAATACGATCTGGGGATCTACTATACAGCATGATGGCTAAATTAAAAATACGGTACTGTATATTTGAAAGTGGTCAAGAAAAAAAAGCTTAAAAAAAGTTCTCTGCACAAGAAAAAAATCTGTAACAATGTGAAGTGATGAGTGGTCACTGAAGTTATTGTGGTGATTATTTTATAATATATATATAAATCAAATCACCATGTTTTATACCCTAAATGAATACAAAGCTGTATGTCAATTCTCAAGAGAACTGGAAAGAATAAAAAATAAAATACTGAAGTAAAAATACCTGTCAACCTAGAATTCTATACCCAGTGAAAATATACTATAAAAACAAAGGTGAAATAAGTGATTTCAGACATACATAAGGTGAAAGAATTTAAAAACATATGATCTACTCTCTAAGAAATGTTAATTGAAGTCTTTCATCAAAAGAAAAATGAAACCAGAAGGAAATAGGGGTCCAAACAAAGGAATAGAAGGCACTGGAAATAATAACATAAAAATAAGAAAAAAATATTTTCCCTATTATTATTTAAATCTCTTTAAAGGAAATCTGATCACCTCAATAAAAATAACTAGGTAGTGTGTGGTTTATGGCACATGTCAAAGTTGAATGTCTGACTATAATAGTGCAAAGTCTGGGAGATAAAAATGGAAGTATACTACTGTAAGGTTCTCAAATTATATGCAAAGTTGTATACTATCATTTGAAGGTAAATTGTAGTAAGATAAAGGTATCTACTATAAACCCTAAGGCAACTCCTAAAATAACAAAGCAGAGAGTTTTATAGTTAATAAAGATGATCAAATAGAATAAAACAACCTTAAGAGGAGACAGAAAAAGAGGAAAAAGAGAACAAAGAACAGAAAGGAGGAATAAAAAGCAAACCATGAAATGTTAGACCTATACCAACTTGATAAAAAAATCACATTAAATGTTCATGAAGCAAATACGTCGATTAAAAGGTAGAACTTGTTACAAAGATTGAAAAAGAAGTAAGACCCAACTCTTGGCTATACACAAGAAATTTACTTTGCATATAAAGATACAAACAGGTTAAAAATGAAAGAAAGGAGAAAGACCATTGTAACACCCTTAAAAGAGAACTTGAGTGGCTATATTGATACCTATCAAAGTAGATTTCAAATCAAAGGATAATACCAGAAATAAAGGTTATTTCAAAATAATAAAGGGGTCAACTCATCAAGAGGACATAAAATTTTCTAAACATTTATGCACTGAGTAGAACTTCCAAATACATAAAGCAAATAAATAACAGAACTGAAAGGATAAATAGAAAAATCCACAATAATATTTGGAGATTTCGATAGCTTTTTTTCCTGTAACTGATAAAATGAGGATATAGAAAACCAGTAAGGATACAGAAGATTTGTACCACACTATCAACCAAGCCAAAATCTGTAGCATGTTTAGTTCAATAACAGCATGATATTGATTTGCAATCACACATGGAACATTTACCAAGACAGGCCAAATTATGGGGCACACAGTAATTCTCGACAAATTTCAAAGTCTTCAAGCCATTCAAGGTGTGTTATGTGTCCGGACCACAGTGAAACAGAATATGAAATCAATAATAGAACAGTCTTTAAAAAATGTTCAAATGTTTAGAAACTAAATGACATACTTTGAATAACCATAGGTTAGAGAAGAAATCAAAAAGGAAATTAGAAAATAAATTTAGAATTTAGAACTGGATGAAAATGAAACCACAACACATCAAAATTTGTGTGACATAAGTAAAGCAGTACTTAGGAGAGAAGTCTTCAAAGGGGTCCTCAAGAAAGGAGGAAGATTTTAAATCAGTGACCTCAATTCCACCTTAAACAACCAAAAAAATTAAAAGCAAATTAAAACCAAAGCAAACAAGAATAAAAATCTAAGTGGAAGTCAATTTTATTGAGTAAAAAAAGACAAAACCAAAATCAAGAAAAGCAAATGCTAGTTCTTTGAGCAGACAAATAAAACAGACACTTTTAGCCCGATGAAGGAAAAAAAGAGAGAAAGCATAATTTATCAATATCAGGAATGAGAGAGGAGACATCACTATAGATTATACAGATATTAAAGGGACAAAAGAACATTACATGCATTTTCATGCCAATAAATCTGGCAAGGTAGATGAAACAGACATTCTCTGGAAGAGAGAAACTCAACAAGAAACATATAACCTAACATATAACATATAACTTACAGGTACATACAGATATATATATATATATATATATATATATATATATATATAGATATATATATATATATATATATATACACACACACACACACACATACATTAAGAACATTCACATGTATATATACTAACAAAATTAAATCTGTGTGTAAAAACTTTCTCAAAAAAAAAAAAAAAATTGAAACTCAGATGGCCTCTGCATGAACTCTACCAAACATTTAAGAAAACAGTAACACAACCCAACATGAACTTTTCCAGGAAATTGAAATGGAGGCAATACTTCCCAAATCACTCATGAGGCCAGAATTACATCAAACCAAAATCAGCTAAAGAAATGAGAAGAAAACCACTTAACAATGTCCCTCCCTCTTGAACACAGATGCAAAAATTCTAAGTAAAATTTGAGCAAACAGAATCCCATACGGGCTGCACGTCCTAATAAAGTGGGGTTTATGTTCCAGCAATGCAAGGTCACTTTGTTTATTTTGAAAATTAAGGGGTGCCTGGGTGGCTCAATAGGTTAAAGCCTCTGCTTTCGGCTCAGGTGATGATCCCAGGGTCCTGGGATCGAGCCCTGCGTCGGACTCTGTTCATCAGGGAGCCTGCTACCCTTCCTCTCTCTTTCTGCCTGCCTCTCTGCCTGTCAAATAAATAAATAAATAAATAAATCTTTTAAAAAAGAAAATTATTAGATTAATTAACATTAATTTTAATTTATTTATTCAAGACACATAAGCAGGGGGAGCAGCAGAGGGGGAGAAGCAGGCTCCCCGCTAAGTAGGGAGCCTGACTTAGGGCTCGATTGGATCCCAGGACCCTGAGATCATGACCTGAGCTGCAAGCACACGCTTAGCCAACTGAGCCACCCAGGTGCCCCGTTTTGTTTGCAAGGCTACTTCAACATCCAAAATCAATCTGTGTGAGTCACCAAATTTCTGAACTAATAAAGAAAGCCAGAATCTCACAGGATCATCTCAAAACATGCTGAAGAAGCAACGGACAAAACCCAATATCCATTCCTGATGATAATTCTCAGCGAAACAGGAAACAGAAGGAAATGCGCTGAACTTGATAAAAAGGCATCTATGTAAAACCTCTAGCTCATATCATACTTAATGGTAAAAGAATGATTTTTCTTCCAGGAACAAAAAACCATCATAATGCTACCCATTCTTAACACTCCATTCAACTCTGTCCTGGAGTGTGTAGCCAGTGGAAGCAGGAAAGAAAAAAATAATAAAATAAAAAAATAAAACAACAACAACAACAAAGACACCAACATTAGAAAGGAAGTAAAACTGCCTCTTATGTGTGTGTATGTGACTGTGCGTTAGGTTTTCTTTGATACCAAAAGCATCATCAGTAAAAGAACACACTAGTAAAACTTCATCAAAATCAAAAACTGCTGCTTTTACAAAGAGACCGTTAAGAGATTGCAAAGATAAGACAGATTGGCGGCAAGTGTTTGCAGGACATGGATCTGGTGAGGCCTTGTATACAGAGGAGGTCAGAAATCTCAAAATTCAACAGCAAGGAAACCAGTTAAAAAACTGGCAAAATATCTCAACAGACACTTCACCAGGAAGAAAGAGGAGTGTTGAGTAAGAACAGGAGATGATGAATGCCTTTCGTCATATGAAAGTTACAACCACAATGACACATGGCAATAAACACCTTTTAGAATGATTAAAATTAGAAACACTGAGTATACCAAGTGCTGGCGAAGACAGGAAGGGTCTGAGACGCCTACACTGCTGGGGAGGATACAAAATGGTACCATCATTTGAGAAAATCGTTCGGTAGTTTCTTACAAAGTTAAATCTACACTTAACCATCTGATTCAGCCGTTCCACTCCTGAATGTTTCCAAGAGACACCGAAGCACACAGACATTTGTACGTGAATGTTCACAGCAGCCTTGTTTGTAAAGTTAACAGTAAAAACTGGAAACCACCCAAAGGCCCATGCACAGAGTGTGGAGAACAGAGGTACAGCCATTCAATGAAATGTGACTCAGCCATTACAACGTAGTACTGAAAGACAGGAAGTCCTGACCCCGAGTCTTGAAACACATGCGGAGTGAAACACACTGGGTCGGAAAAAGGCACAACCTTATGACGGCAGTTACACGAATTCCAGGAAACAGAAACTTAACGATGGCAGAGAGCATCACTGGCTGCCTGGGTGTGGGGTCGGGAAGGGAAGGGGTCCCAACAGAGAAGGAGGAAGTTGCTGGGATAATGAATAGGTTCCTTTCCTTGTGGTGAGAGCTTCAGAGGTGGACCCACGTTGTAAGATACAACATTTGAAACGTGTGGTAATGTCCATTGTATTTTGTATTTATTATGTACCTGGAAGGCTGTTGGGTCGACACACAGTACTTTGAGAAGACGGAACACTGAGCGGGGGGAATGGAAAAGAACAGCTAGAAGACGGCAACAGATTCAAGCTCTGGAGATCTGGAGCTTGGTTGACAGGAAGGAGGTGGCACCAGCACCAGCAACAGGGACAAGCAGCAGAAAACAGGTGCATTCGAGCTGTGGGCATGGTGTGTGCCAGCGGGACATCTCGTTCCAAGGGGCAGTTTAAAACCCTCGGGCTAGAGACCAGAGGCAAGAGACACAGCCTTGGAACGTTCCCTCCCTCCCTTTAATTTCACCTCCCCCCTCGGCCCTCTTGGGTGGATACATTTTCTTCTGTGTTATAATCTGAGTCCCGGAGGGAAGAAAAACCCCACTTTGGAAGAGTTCCATTCACCTACATGTGACCTGCAGGGAATTTCTAGGCTCACGCCCAGAGGTGAAACCCACCAGGTCCTCTACCTCACTGAGTTCCAAAAATGCACTCGGCGGAGTGGAGCTTTCCCAGGCTCATAAAAAGCTGTATGTGTTGGCACAAAGTGAGTAAAGTGATGTATGAAAACGCGGAGGGAACGAGCCATGCGCGCCCCAGGATCTAAGGAACTAGAAATGGGTAAGACCTATGAAGTCATTTCTCTGTTGGCTGCCCCACCACTCCCTGTTACATCAGTCCCTGCCAGAATGGAACTGTTCCTGAGAACGGCAGTGTGGCTCCTGGCGCCCGAGCCAAAGGAAACATCTGTAAGTCTGGCGGGGTTTCAGGTGAGCGCGCTGCTCCGAGGGCGCGGAGCCTGTCCCTGCAGGAGACTCTAGCTACAGAGTCAACTGCTTTTCTCCTGCCTTGTTTTATTTGAAACGCCAAAGCTTTTCACACTACAGTGACACCCTCAAATGCTTCTCTTACTTCCGCTGCTTCAGTTGAAACAATATATTTCCATGCTCCGTGGAGTGCCCACCAGCTGATTCAAAAACCGGGAATGCAACGGGACCCGCTACTTCAACGTGCCATGGAAAGATAAAGGAGGAAAAAACAGGTGGACGAGGCTGGAGGGGAAAAAAGGAGCTCTTTCCCCTGAATGTTCTGCAAACACTCACACAACCGATGCCCAGGACGGTTTGAATGCTCGGTTGTAAAGAAGTTCTGTGAGGTTCTAGAAGGTGTGCCGACGGACTGAAATAGCCCCTGAATGCCTGCCAGAAGCTTCCAGTTCAGTAAGATGAGTGCCCATGCAACTGCAGCGTGACACCGAAAGCACTGTGCATGGGGAGAGGGAGACACGGTGTCCCGGGGATCTCAGCGGAAAGGACATGACCCTAGCGGGGTTTCCAAAAGGAGCTTCTCTGGATGAAATGACACTTGCACTAGCCTTTGAAAGGCCAGCATATAAGCGATCGGAATTGGGAAGAAGAAATAACGCCTCTAGGGAGAGAAGACAGACGGGACACAAGGCAGGGCTGCCGAAAGCCAAGGAGTGCTTGGGGAAGAGTTCAATATTGTTCAACAAACATTATTAAGCGCCTGTTGGTTACCCGCTGCGCCAAGTGGCAGGAGTAAAAAGATGCCAGAGGAGTGTGCCTTTTGAAGTGAAATGGATGATTTCAGCATAATAACAAACACCAAGAACACAGACACACCCAGTGTGATCTAAGGAACCCCGGAGGCCAGGCAGTCAAGGAGGCTGGATTCTCAGGACAAACTACTTAGGACGGGTTTGTTTGCTCAGTCGCTGTTTTCCCAGCTGTAACATGGGCTCAGTGCAGAGTATTTGCCTCGGAGGAGTGTTGCGAGCATCTGTGTGATCACAGGACCTTGTAACATTGTAACACCGTCACCCTTAGTGCAGGACCTGGCGCGGGGGCAGGGACTCCGCATAAAGATCACTTGTTTTGGGGTTCATAAGACCGAGGACCGACCCTGCTCTTACCGAGAAGATTGGTGCTGACTGTAGGCTGTACGCAGGGGTGTTGCTGGCAGAAGTGGGTTTCAGTGTCCTCTCCTAGAGGGGACGAGGAGTACTAACATGCTGTTGGGCTGAGGGCTCTACGTATGATCTCTGCGAACCCACGGACCATCAGAGCTAATTTGCAGATGAGGAAACCGAGGCACGGGGGTGTCAAGTAACGTGCTCTTGGTCACAAGCCAAGTAGCCTGGGGAGGTGGGTCAGAAACTAGCGTTTTATCCTCAGCACTCCCCCGCCCCCATCTGGCACCCCAGAGCCATGGAGCCTTTCTGGTTTGACCACAGGCCAACTCCAATAGTATTTTATTGGAGCCGGCATTTGATTCGGTAGGAGAGGGTGAGCGAAGTGCAACATGGCATGGAGATCAACCTGCACTGGGAAAAGCACGCACCTAACCGTCTATCACATCTCACATCTGCACAGGGTTTTATGATTTAGGAAACTCTTTCACTGGCTTGTCTTTTTTTTTCTTTTCCCCTGACACCATGTTGCTGAGAAGCAGACTAATGAGTAGAGCCTTGTGTAAGGGAGCCCCAGGCCTGTATGTTTGGGGGTGACCTGGGGGCAGGCATCCCCAGGGACAGAGCAAAAGGTTTCCGTTTCAGAGCAGGGCACCCCTGGGCACCCCACCAGCCCCCCACCAGACCCTGAGCTCCCTGCAGCCGTGGGCCACACCTTCCTTCTCTGCATCCCCAGGACCCTATGGTGCACACTGCTTGGCACAGAAGGCTCTTAAAACACTTTCTAAGAGCCACGAAAAGCCTCTCTCCGCTTCTCCGCAGTAACTGCAAAAATGGGCACGTCGGTGCTGATCAGAGAGACGGAGTAGCCCCTCATCCGTTCAATCTGCAGCTAATTCCGAGTACCCGTTTCATGCCCGGCACCGAGCTCGGCACAGGCGTTTCAGAGATTAAAAAAGACACAGCCTTCTAAGGAGGAAATTTATGCTCATAGCATGAAAGATACTTATGAAAGTAAGTACTATAAATTCTCCAAGATTTTCAAAGTGTGCCCGGGGCTTTGATTTTTACGGTACGGTATTATGCGCCTATTTGTATTTGAATGAATGCCAGGGAAGTAAATGGGAAGCTAAATTGTCTTTTGAACTCCACGTACAATATTAAGGCTTAGATGGAAGTTCATATGGAACCCACATGGCGTAGGTAAAAGAAGTAGGAGCATTATAAAAATTACTCCGAAGGATGTGTTCGATTTTAAGACCAGATCAGCAATTTTCCCTGGCATTATCAGCCTTGCTCTGAACATCACTTAATCTTTGTCTCAGGTTCCTCTTTCATAAAGTGGGGGTGTGCTCTGCCTGGGACAGGGGGGGAAGTGGCTGGTGGCGGGGGGAGGATGCGATAGGGCTTAACCGTTTCCTCGCTTTGAAGTGTTCTAAAAATAAAGCGTTTTCATGGCGAACATGGCTCGGAATATTGTGTCCACACAGCATTCCGCGTTGCTAGGGCAGTCCGACTGGTGGGCTTTCTTCGGCTAATGCAGGCGAAGGGCGGGCCACAGAGAAACAGGCCTGGCTCTTCTCGTCTGAGCATTCTGGGCACGGTCCCCTCGAGGGAGGAGGCAGGCCTTCCAACGACCCATCGGCCTAGCTTTAAAGCTCCAACTCTGTCATTGGACGCAGACTTCCGGTGGCCTCTTAAGCTGTCACAGTTTTATTTGCCTTGGAGTTTAATCTGTGCAGTAAAAGCCTGACATGTCCCACTTAAAAACTGTTCTCCTAAGTCCAGATTAGGGAACAATTAGACAGCGAGGAAAACCCCACAGACCTGATTTTTTAAAAATGTGGCTTTAATTTATTCATTACCTTTCCTGAAGTCTTCCTTCCGGGAGATTAGAGCAAAGCCTGGGCTCTCGGAGGCATTGCCTCTGCGGGGCCGCGGGCGCGGTGGCGGGACCCCCTCGGTTGCCCGCCCCCCAGGGGGGGTGGCACGCGACCCGTATTGGACTTGCAAAACAGCTAAGCCCCGCCACCATCTGGCAGCTGTACGGGGCCCCGCGTAAAATGAACTGGTGGTCACAATCCAGTTCCCATTAGACAGATGTCCACTTCACAAAGAGAGTACCACACTCAGCAGCGGGCTTGGCAGGGACGAGAGAGGCCCGAGCCTGGAAACTGCGTTTCCTGGTTCCGCCTGAGCCCTGTTGCTCGCTGGGGGTTGCAGAAGCAGGCCGGGGGGTGGGGGGGGGGGTCGGGGGGGGGGGGGCAGGTAGACAGCAGCAGCTCTCAGAGGACTACCTTAGGTTCAGTGATCCGTCTCACCCTTCAGAAGCTACCTCGACACCCATCTCCGAGGTCTTCTCACTCACCCTGCTGAGAAGCAGTGTTTTCCCAAGCTAGGTTTTGGTTTATAGAGCCACTGGGTGGCTGTCCCTTAAGACCACCACCGGGACACCACGGCCGCACCCAGGGCCTGATGGAGACGGCACCTGCCTGCATCCCTCTCTCCAGCTTCCATCCCCGCCCCAGGGAGAACACGCGGGGCAGGGCAGGCAGAGGAAGGGCCCTCTTCAACCCTTCCTGGCTAATAACAAGCATCCCTGCCCCACATGAACAAGACAGCATTCAGTCCTAAAGACAAAGGGCAAAACCAGTGATCCTTTATCTCAAAATGTCCTGTCTGCCCGGACAACTCCTGAGCATCTTACAGAGGACTCAAGACACGAGAACCCTGCTTGCTGTTCTGCCATGGACATCTTTTATTTAATCTAGAGAGTGAAACCAAGTTGATCTGGTTCCCCCCCCCCCCCACTGCAGCATAAAGGAAGTGGGAGGTGTGAAAGAGAGGTATGTTTCCTGCATGGCGGGGATTTATGAATTAGGCAATGCTTTCCATTGATTTTTTTTTTTTTTTTAAACACGATCCAAACAGCTTGGTTCACATCCTCTTTTGAATAACTGAAAATTCTTTACAAAATATTCACGTAAACACACGCACACATAAACAAAAACCGAGCGCCCAGCTATACAAACACCCACCAACCTGACTTGAAGGAGAATCTTTAAGCAGCAGCCCAGAGAGGAAAATAGAACTCTACCTCTTCATTGGGTTGCACTGACTCGGTGTTATGCTGGTGTCAATTACCACAACGTGTCTCAATATTAAACAGAGCCCAGTGTGCTGAACAACATGACGTAAGGCCTCGAGTTATTATCCAGAGTCTATGGAAATTTGGGCCAAAGCAAGATAATCAGACACAATTATTCTGAAAGAGCCTGTTGTCCTCGAGGCCAGGACATGAGGACCAAGAATTCTGAATAACTGCTTGGGTTTGGAATCCATAGGCGGCCCGCTACAGAGTTTCAAATATTTGTTTTGCCAACATTTATACTCTGTCTCCAGAGATCACTGGTTTTTCCTGATGACCCCGCCCCTGGCCCCCTCCCACCATGTTCTTTTTGTTCCCTGTAAAATGCCTATTTAAATCCCGTCTAGTATTTCCTAGCAAACTAGTTGAGAAAGAAGCATTAGGAGGTGTCTGCGCACAAAAAATTTTGCACAGTCTTCCTAACACACAGTTTACGAAGTCTGGAGGCCACGATGGCTCCCCACCCCTGCATTCTCGGGCTCTCGCTACTCTGTGCTTCTTCCTGTCCTTTAATCTCTCCCCACCACAGGCCCGGCCCTGCAAGAGGCACTTTACGTTCAATATTCTATGAATAATTTATTCCTCAGTGGTCGCCCATGCAGGCAATGACACAACCATCTGAAGAAACGGTGCTGGCAGAAATGTACTTTGTGTCACCACCAAGTTTAAAACAGATGTGTGTGTTGGGTAAGTATACAACAAGCACACGCACACGCACGCCTCCTACATGGATGAGGCTGTTGGTCACTCTGGAGCACCGGCTGGATGTAGCTGCGTCAGGCAGGGGCAGACATCCTTCCACAGGACCGTGAACCACAGACGTTCCACGGAAAGAGGGTACCCAGGGCCTGCGGACACGTCACCCACATCTGGGCTCTCCTACAGGACGGCAGGCAGCAAACCACTCGGCATTTTACGGGGAACCCTCCAGAAGGTTCATTCAGTGAAAACGTGAACCTCCTCCTGTCCTCCATGCCCTCCAGGGAGGAGAAAGAAGTGGGAAAATTAAAGCCGATGAAAAAGGGTTAAAGACATCGGGGGCCCATTGCTGGAAAATAAACATCGGATGCCTTCTTCCCCGAACTCCCTCCCTCCGCCTTTTTTACAGAAACAGCCAAAGATTCCTGCACATGCAGCCACTGGAGTGTCCTATCCCAAAGAGACAATGTTCCCATGCACAAAATGGACACTGCGTCACCCAAGCCGACTCTCTGCTTTCGAAGAACGTATGGCCACCCTGTCTTTCCTACTGTCCCATTCCTCCTCTCCTTCTGGGGCAAAGAACAGGACCTGTTCGTCTGTCTGTCCCCAGCCTGGAGTGCCACGCCTTGCACACAGTAGGGGCCGATAAACGTTTATGGCCCCGTGATGGCGCTTCGGCAAACACGGCATTAGATTTCCGGGCCACATCTTTCATCTTTTCTAGTCGACATGAAACAGGATCCAGGGCTTTCAAGGCTCCAATCCCTGTTACAAAAGAGCCAGGCATGAGGCCTCAGGAGAGCGCCGGCCGGAGGCCCACGGCTGGGGGCTGGGGGTCAGCGAGCTGGCCATCTCCGTAACTTTCATCATGTTCTGAGTTCGCCACCTCTTCTGTGTCAAAGTTTGGCTCAAACTCTACACTTTGCTGCTGTGCCAACATTTTGAGTCTGAGCAGCAGAATCCAGGGGTCTAGCATTAATTCAAAGACCTTATCTATATATAGCCTCGCTCTGTACTTAAGCATCTTCAAAAGTTCAATCATATTCTCCCCCCCCCCCCCCTTTTTTTTTTTTCTGAGAGCACAATCCCTCTCTTTTCATGTTTTGCTACAGCCTTCCTCCCTTTTCATTCCTGTGACTCAATGCTCTCAGGCCTTTTAAGTTAACCTCCTGGACCTTTCCATATGGGCTCACCTTCCTAGACCTCTGTGAATCATGCCGCTCTCCTCTGGAAAGCCTCCTGTCTCCTTGATCCGTCTTCAATACCATTTCCTGATATCGGGCACAGAGGCCTAGAGCGGAGCAAAAAAGCTCTTTGCGCAAGGCGGCGGATTACCTGCTCTTTACCACTTGGTGTCTGCTACCTTCATTCGTAACATTGAGCATTCGCGGATCGTTTTGACCATGAACTTGTCCGAGGCAATGTCTCTCGTGTCCCCCACGGTCCCTACGACTGTGTCCCTCCAGTGTCTGTGATGCAGCTCCCCTTAAACTATAGGAATTTAGGAAGCATTTTTTTTTTCTTCCACCCAAAACTAAAAAACAGGCAGGGGGATTAGAAAGGAAAAAAAAAAAAAGGAGCAGCAATTCATGGGCCTAGCTGGCAAGAGAGCTGCAGATGACACACGGAACCACGACAGAGAGACAAGTGTCTAGCCTTGTATGTGCTGGGCTACAGGACTCCTCTCCATGGACTGAAGCCCTGCCACACCCCCAGATACTTTATAATGATCAGCTTCGGGGCCAATCAAGGAGTGTGATGAATGCATACTCACTTCCAATCCTTGAATTCATCTCTGATTCCAATTTATGATCCCCTTAATGGAAATAGAGAAATTACATTTCTTTATTCTTTAAACCCATCACGGTCCAAAGTATATTTCTCTGATTGGGTTTCTCCAATTTGAATGAATGCCCGAACGTGGAAACTGGATTAGGGGCATCTTTCTCAGTAATTTACATAGAGAGTGAAAAAATATCGATCCGTATACCTATGCCGGGGGTGTCTCACTTGCCAGGCCCATTCTCCCAGAGCCATTAGTTTTTACCATGATAACCTGACCCTGTTCGGCGAACTAGCTCTCTTCTCCATCTGGAACAGAAAGACGCTTCTGCCTATGTGTCCGTCCACGGGCCTTGAGAAATCTGTGTACCCCATCATTCATCCTGCCACGAATGCCTTTAGGATGTGCTTCCTTCCCCCTTGCCTGTGCTCACCAAAGTCGACTGGAAAATACCCTCGCACCCTGGAAGGCCCTAATACTTTAATTCATATAACCGGCCTCTTCACTGCAAATTTCTCTAGCATGATACCTCCTGTATCACCGAGATACCTAATGTTTGATTTTCTACTGAATTTCACAGCAGGGGTCAGAACGTTTCCAATTCTCTTGACCGAGTGTCCTGAAAGCCCATGGACTATCACCCATCATTTCTGTTACCAGAATATGAAAACCTCCACCAACCTGTTGCTAAATCCTATTACTTTAGCCTACCTTCTACCTCCCCCCACCCCCACCATTTGGCCAATTCTTTTTTCAACCCTTTTTCGTTTCCAATGGTCTTGAAGGTCAATGTGACTGTTGTGCATGTATTCCTAGTGGCACATCCTGGCACTCTTGTGTCCGGAGGGAGACCGGGTCTCACAGGAGTTTGGGCCAGCCGGGATCAGAGAAGAAAGCAGGTGAGTAGATGATCTCAGGATCAGTCAAGTTCCGACAAGGAACAAAGAACCTGAGACCTTGTGCCTAAATCCCGTCAGTGTTTGGGGCCGTATGTCCTAGAAGAAGACTCAGTCTCTGAAGCATCTAAGAACACAGGAGGTAGGGCTGTAGCTGTCGCAACAGCACTGTGCATTTCACCATGGTTGGAATGATTAAAAACAATACGCTTCTTCACAAGGTATACAATGACTTTATTTACATTTTTTAATGCCAGCATTCTAAACACTTCTAAAATCTAGCTATGGTTAATGATAAATTCTAATTAGAAGCAAAGCTTGAAGGAGGAAGAAAGGACAGGTCACGCCACGCCAGCTCTCGGGCCACGGTATGTGTGTCAGAGCAACTGACTCTAAGAAAACACGGTCTTTCTGACTGGGAACCTGGACTTGTCATTTCCAAAGATGGTTTCATAAGGAGCCACTGTATGGTAAGCCAGAGTGGTTCACTTGTGTAACTGATGGGAGAACAAGTCTAATGTGGAGAAATCTCATTGGGGGCAAATAAAAAGGCAAATAAGACCTCTAGGCTGGCAAAGTACAACACACTCAATGGGAAATGCTAATCGTGAGATCGTCTAGATTTCGCTGTTCTAGTCAACCTGTAACATGTGTTGGAAGGATCCCAACAGACAGAGGCCATGGAGCCCTGGGCTTACTTTTCATGTAAATTTCTACCAAAAAAAAAAATCCATTCCGCTCTCATCTAGAGCCTGTTTTCTTTATTCTTTTATTACGCTGATTCCAGAAAAGCAAACTTTTTCTCCACCAATCTGTTGCTAAATCCTATTACTTTAGCCTACCTTGGGACCAGATGGCTGGGGACCAGCCGATGTCCCAGACAGAGGAGAAGACAAAATGGTTAGAAGCAGCCTTAAGTAGTTTCTTTCCTTCCTTGAATCGGGCTCTCTCTGTGTGTCCTCTGTGGCTCTCTCCTTCCTTTTCTTCCTCTTTTCCTCTCCAGAGATGTAAGGATCAAAGTATGCCCAAGACAGATATTATCTGCTGGGGGAGAAGCTGCCCTTTGATAGAAGGGACAGAAATCCGGAGCTGGGCTAGACAGGCATGGTCCAGGGAATGTCAGCATCAGAACGGTGGTGGGGGGGGGGCATTTAAAGGGAGTCCTTCTCACCGTAACCCAAAGGAGACTAATTCAACATTTTTCTTAATTTATCTCCATCAGTGCTGTGGGTGCAGTCTGCATAAGTCAGAATAATGTAGAAGTCCATTTAAAACAATGAACTGTTAAATCTTTCATAGAGCCATATGATAGAACTACTGAACCTCTCCTCTCACAGGCACGTGATCAGGATCCCTGACTGCATGAATATAAAAATTCTGACCACATTTTATATTTATCCTGGAGGACCTCGGTCAGCCAACAACGCAAAGATGGCACCGGAAGTTACAGAGCCATTTCCGTTAACGTAAAATTAATTCAGGATGAAAGATCCTTCCTGTGGGCCACTGAGAGAGCGTTACCCAAACTGGGCCTGTCCCTGAAAATCGAGGGCAGCAACCCCAGTTTCCAAGAGATTTAGGGCAGAAATCCTGTAACTACCTGCGTGCACCGAAATGTAAAAATTGGTTCACCTTGTTGCATTTTGAATTCTTTCTCCATTACGGATTCTGAGATGACATCACTTAAATACCCTGGTTCCAAGTCCATTTCTGGCACTTAAGGAAAGTTTCTGACCAGAGTTCTTTGAGGAGGAAAGGAGAGGCATGAACCGTGAAAACACTCTCACCCCGGTCCTCCAATGGGATTACTTCCATGAAAAGGTCAAAGGTGTTCTCTGCAGCCTTTCACGTTTTAAAGATTAGAGTTTGAGAAGATGTCACCTCTCCTCAGACCATACAGGCAGCCAAGCCCAGTTGTCCCCTTGCTGAATGTGCAAACCACAGGAAGCTTGTGACAGTGTTACTGTAAGGATGAAGGAAGCGGAGAGGCATTCTCTGAAGGAGCTTGAGATAACACATAGTTCTAAGCCCCTTACAGGTTCTGGAGTTGGCTCTCATTCTACCCCACCCCGGGAGAATCTTCTGGACTGGGGCTGGGGTGGGGGAGGGTGCCACTGTCTCCCTGTCAGATTCTGAAATGTGTACGATCGGGTTTTGGTGCCTTTCGTCCTTCCCCTAGAGAGGAGGCCAGACTTCGAGGCCACCGGTGAGCTCCTGCAGCCTGAAGCAGGGGCGGCCGAGGCGAGCTGCTGTCCCGCCGGCCTGGTAGCAGTCCGACCATCAAGAAGACGACATGCCACCTTGGCGCCGCCACCACCACAAAACCGCTCTTTTGAAACTTAGTGACTCTTCCCAGAGGAGCCGGGGATTTCGTTTTTTCCCTCCCCGAACACTCTGGCCTCCAGGCGCGGCGGGGGCTGCAGCGGTGCGGACCCTTCTGCCGCGACCTCGGAGCACATTTCAAGAAAAAAGGAAGTGCTGTTCCTTGGGCCTGCGGCACGCAGCGATAGCGACACAGCCACTTCCCGTTTCTGGCCTCTCTTGGGGTAAGAGGTTGCAGAAAAAGGCGGGGGTGTGGGGGGGGGTTGGTGATCAGGGAGGCCTCGGGTCAGGACTCTGGGCCTGGTTCCACCCTCCAATGCCAAATGTTAAACGACTGCGTTCCAGTCACTGAGACCCTCAGTCTTCCTCCCTGCAGAATCGGAGTAACAACATTTAACGTAACGACAGTCGAGGACAACACGGAACCCTGGAGCGCAGCGCCGTGTGGCTAGCGCCGGTGACGGAGTCTGTTCTTCCCGGGTGCTAGGGTCCCGGGTCAGGGTTTCGGGGAGAACAGAGCGAGCAAGAGAGCGATGATCCAAGGAACAGCATTTACCCCTACGTGGAAGCTCGGGGCGTGGGCTCCGCGGACACACCACCCCCACCGGGCCTCGCCCACGAGCGCCCGCCCCAGGCCGGAGCCACCCCTCTGCCCCTACCAGCTCCTCTACTTCAGGTCACAGGGAAGAGTCCCCACACGCCGGTACCCTTCCTGACCTTGTCCCCCGCCTCTCCAGGGCCTCACCGGCGACAGGTGATCCCCAGTCCGGGCTCGCTCACGGGGCCCCAAGCCTCAGGGCCCCGCTCCCAGACTTCACCCTCCCAGGGTCACGGGGCCTCCCCGCTCATCAGCAGCCCCGCTCTTCTTTCGCACTGGACTTTTCCAAAGCAGTCGTTTTAAGTCCGATCCCTTCTCCTCACACCTTCTGTTGCACCGGCCTCCGCCTGTCTCCTGAGAAGACGGGGCACCTGCACTGTCCACTGCGCTCCAGGACGCGGAAGCCCGCGGGCTGCTACTTCCTTCTAACGGCTCTGCCGTCTCAGCTGAGGTCCCCTTCTCCCCTTTTCCGTGTGCCCTTCAGCCACCCTGTCTCCTCAAACACCCTGGTTCTGGTCTTTCTTGTGCTTTCCATATGTCCTTTTGCTCTCTGTGTTTATTAGTTTCTTAAAGAAAAAAAAAAAAAAAAGAAAGGCCGGCCCACTAGAAAGGCAGTCTCTGCGCCCAGGCCCACAGGTAAACCTACACAACCCACGGCCTCCACCTTCTGAAACGCTCTCGCACCCTCCCGGCCACCAAAGCCAGCGGCTCTCCTTGGCCCACGTCCTTCTGGACGCTCCCGTGGCACCGCAGACTCAACGGGCTGAAAGCTGAGCTCAGGCTTCCTCTCCTTCCCGCCCCCTCCGCGGCTGCTTCCCCACGCCTCCCGGGTCAGGCCGAGCCCTCCTGCTCACCCCCGCCTCAGCTGAGCTCTCGAGCCTCCTTTCTATCCACCACCGCCCTGTCTGTGTCACTCAGGACACGCCTTCTCCACGGCCACGGCCACCGGCATCTCTGTCCCGGCCCCGTGGGCGGCAGCCGACGCACTTCTCACCGGCCTCCTGGTCCCCTCTTCCCCTCACTGCCATGGCCTTTGCAGACCCTCAACGGTGTCTCCCACCAAATTCTAGGCTCTAGCCTGAGAGGGAAGGCCTTCTAAGAACTGGCTCCGGCCTCTGTTTCCAGGTGTCGCGACCTTCCCCGTTGGCATTTCATTTCATGGACTTCACGTTTCCTTTGAACTCGAGCAGGTTTCACAGCTCCCAGAACCTGCCCCGCACGTCCCACCTCCATGCTTGAAACCAGGCCCGTCCGGCCGCCTGGAATGCCCAACACTGTCTTTACTTAAGGAAATCCTGTTTTTCTCTTTGGAGATGTGGAAAAGATGCCACGTCTTCCTGCCTCCACAGCGGCTAAGCATCTATTCCCTCCCCGAGCTTCCAGAGTTCAAACAGGTCCCTCTCTTTCTCATCCTTACCGCATGGTCTCCAATATTATCGCTACCTGCGCGCTGGCTTCACTGTCCCTATTAGCTCGCAGGTTCTTGGGGACAGCAAGGGTAACAGCCCCTGTAGTAGTCAGCAGCGCCACGCAAGCTCCTCCCACTTTCACCTCAGCCGCCCCAGGAACAGAGCCTCCCTCCTCAGATGGAGATTCGATAACATGCCCAAGGCGTGGTAGAGCCAGAACTTGAATGCAGGCTTGTCTGACTTCAAAACCAGTGCTCTGAACTACGAGGTGGTATCTCTCGCCACCCATAGACTCGACCAACAGCTCCAAATAAAATGTCATCTCCATGAGTCGCGGGACATGGGACAGTTCACTGAGCTGGGTTCCCCCGAGTTGCTGACAAGGCATACATTAATAGGGAGAAGGCACAGACAGTTTGGGCTCTAACTCGTAGAGGATGCTTTAAAAATACAGAAGAAAGTTCTGATGCTTCAAGGCTTAAGGACTTCAGGTGCACAATGACAGGAAAAACCTAATGCACCTGGATTAGGTAATGACCTGATTTTGTCTCTTTCCTTGGAAGCACTTGTGTCAGGGAGGCAATGACTCAAGGCCACACCAAGAGGCCTGTGTAGATCATTCAGACCACGGTTATGTAGAAAATTCTGTTACCTGAAGCTGTGCCATCAGCCCTGGGAAGACATGATGACCATACTCTGCTGAGAGAGTCTGGACCAGGGCAAACGCGAGGTTCCACAGCACGTGTGCACAGGAAAATACCGCGTGGCACACATAGGTATGAGGTCGAGACAAGCTGTGGCTGCAAGTGGCTAAGGGCTGTAATCCTCTGAAGGGAATGTCATTATGCAGCTCAAATCCCATCACAACAAATACCCTTAAAACAGAGCTATCTGTATAACAAAAATCCTTTCAAGCTTTGGCTGACGGCCCACGTACTTCAAGCAATATTTGATGTGAGATTTGGAGTCCGCAGTAATGGGAATTGACCTATATTTCCAGAGGTAAGATTTGAATGATTTCATCTGTAGCTTCTATCCCATGGTACCATGGGTTGGAATCCTGTACGATCTAAACCTGTGAGCACGAAAACCAAACGCGAAGGCAGGGACCAAATCGACCTTGCTCGTGAAGGGCAGAATTCCTTCCTTTCATTTGGGGGAGCATTTAGGTACAGGAGAAGGCCTCTGACCCACACCCTGACATGGCGCAAAGCTGGTGTGTGGCCTCATCTCCGCGAGGTGAGTACATGGGGGGGGGGGCGCACAAAGACGGGAGGTACAAGTTCAGTTTCTTACTCTGCTACTTACTAGCTGGGTCCATGGGGCTGTTGCTTAACTTCCACAGAGCCTCCATCTCCTCATCTCTAAAATGTGACCAACAACACCTACTTCCAGGATTTTCGCAAGACCTAAAGGAATGGACTCCTAAAACAGCCCGGTGCGTAGCCTACATGCTCAAAAAAGTTGGTTCCCTCCCCTAGACTCCTCTCCCCTCCAAGACGGGGTGGGCTTAGGCCAACTATTTAAATGAGGTTGGTTTTAAGACCTAGTGAATAAGGTCAACAAAATGTGTCGTCTCAAGCACGGCCACGTCAAGACAGTGTTCAGGGGAACGCTGGGGAAAAGAGAGAAAATGGTAGAAAAACTAGGCCATGCACACTTTTCTGACTGAGAGGAGGGTCTTCTGGCTAAGGCAGGCTTTGTGTCAAATAAAATGCAAGTAATCAGGCGACAGAAGAAATAAGCTTTGATCACATATGTCAGAGGTCATCCTGAAAAATGCTGACAGACTGAAATTTGGAGGCATGTTTTCCTGGACTGGGATGAAGTATGGCCACGGCTCCAAAACCCTCGCTTACTGTCCCTGGCCTAGTTCTCCGACCCTTATTTGGTGACTCTTTAGCACTAGTCTGGTGCAACGTACCATCTTTTCTCTAGTAGGATACTACGGAAATTACATATTAAAACAAATTCTAGTTTTCTCCATTTGGGAGTAATGCAGATAAATAATTCAGGAATATTTATCGACAACCATCTCAATGTTGCCCCAATTTGTGACATTTTAAATCTTATTGAATTTTAGGTAGGTAATTTTTTTTTTTTCAAATTATGGGACAATCGAGTTTGTGGGGACAAAATTCCACATAAGCCAAGAACACTATTGGTGTTAGACTCCTTGAGACAGAAAACAAAGTCCTAGGAACAAAATCGGAAGGTGTGTCTGTCCACCCTTATAAAAATGAGTGCTGGCTTTAAAATTCTTCAAAGGTTCCCCAAAGTGCTATCAGACTGCAGCAGCTAGAGAGAACATGAGGTAGCCCACCATTTCTCGGGGTCACAAAGCATTAGTCTCAAAGATGATTTCCTCCTCTCTCTTCACCTTGACAGTGGGAAGGAGGCTCAGAGAAAAAGTATGTGCCAATGTTCATGCATTCAAGTCAACCACAGGTACAAAGCCCAACCATGAGTTTCCAGGACCTCTCCTGAGAGGCAACAGAGAAATAAATTAACAGGGCAGACCCAATTTCCAAGGAGCAGAGAAAAATAAAGTGCAAGATCCACTCAGAAGACAGGGGAGCCCTGGGTTAGATAGCCCAAGACATCAAGAACAGAAAAAACAAAAATAAGAAAGCAAGGTTAGAACATCCGCAAAGACTGAACAGTAGCAAGCAGCAGAGATGTTTTTTTAAATTTAGTTTGCACAGAGCCTACAGAGGATGCCTCCAGTACACAGAAGCTTCCGCACAGTAAAAGAGGTTTCTGATCTCTATTTTAATAACTGAAACTCCCTCTCCCCATCACCCTAGTCCTAAAATGGAGGCAGTAAAAACCAGCAGACCCTGCACTTGAAATTCACCACTGGCAAGGGCGTAAACCACACGCATTTCGGAAGGTGTGCTAACTATTTCAGGCCACTAGGGTGCTTCTTCCCGCCCGAAAAGGCACATTTCACTTAAGGATCCCCATCTAAGCCCCAAGAATTGATGTCCCTCTGAAAAAGTACACCCTCTCTTCCTTACACCAGTGGCACTGCACTAACTGTGCGGGAGGCATCTCAGGGTCGCCACACGCTATGGAAAAGTCCAGTGCAATGGTAATTGCACCGGCAAGAACGTGGAGGCAGAGGGAGAAAGAGTTAGAGCCTGCGCCGCCAGGGGAAGTGACCTCGGGAGAGCGATCACGCGCCTGGACAGAGGCACGGCCGCGCGCTCCCGCCACTCCTCCCTCCCGCGCGTCCCAGGCCGGCTCGGTCCACCTGTGCCGCGGGGCGGGGGCGCGGGTGCTGGCGCGGGGAGGAGCCCGGCTGGCCGGAGCCCCGGGGCGGCGGCGGCGGCGGCAGCGGCGGCTCCCCTCGTGGTCCTCCCTCCCTGGGGCGCTGGGCAGCCCCGCAGGGCCCGCCTGCCACCCCCCAACCCCTCCAGCCCCGGCACCCCCAGAATGCACGCCCCCCTCCACCCCACCCCGTGCCCACCCCCACCCCTCCCCAGCGGTCTGTACCTTTACTCTGGGGAGGGTTCTGACTCCGGTCCCGGAGGACGTTGATCTGGTAGACGGCTCCGTAAGGCTCAAAAAGTTCTTTCAGCTCCTTTTCCGACCAGGACCGGGGGATCTGTCCGACAAACATCTTAATGGCATCTGGGTCTGGTTGGTCTGAGTGATCCAAAGCGCCGTTCATCTTGTTGGCTGTGCCGTTACTGTCAAAAAGGGAACCGGGAGCCAGAGTTAGGGCTGCACGGTGAGGGACAGGAAGAAAAAAATGGGGGTGGGGGTGGGGGCGGGGAGGCGGAAGGAGGAGGAAGAGGAGCACGGGGCAAAGTGCCTAATGAGTCGGAGAAATTTGATGAACTAAAACAAAGCACAGGCACCATTAGGTTGCTCGGCGGCCGCAGCGGCTGCGGGCTCTCACTGCAGGCTGCGGTTCAGCATCGCCGCCCGAGCACAGGGCAGCGCCCCGCCGGCTGTCACCCGGGGCGTGGACATCTTGAAGCCCGGCTCGGGAGGCAGCTGCAAGTTAAGTGCAGGTCTGGCTCTGCAAGGCTGCCACCAACGCATCGGCAGCCTTATCAGCCCCACACTGGCTCTCGTGTGCAAAGGAGGGGAGGGCTGGATTTCTGCTGGATTCTCCCCCTCCGCCACCCCCCCAACCCCCCGCCCCGCGCCTTTTGGAGGGTTTTGGAAGAGAGGAGAGAGGTGGTAATAATAAAGTCACATGAAAAGAAAATGAAACACTTGGCAGTCCGTCAGATGACTAATGCAAGACGCTGGTGATGAATTTGCAGAGTGCGCGAGGCATCCATGTGTGCATCAAATTAGGACGTTGTTGCTGCTCAGAATGGAAAGTGCTCCAGCAATGCGGCTCGGCGCAGCCTATTGGCTGCCCACGCTGGAGAAAAGGGCCGGGCAGGGAGGGGGCTCCCCTTTAAAAAGCACATTGTTTATGGGATCCAGGCACAAAGGGTTTAATTCAGAGAGGCAAAGGCGATCTCAGAAATGCCTGCTTTGTGCCGGAAAAAAAAAATGCAGCCCCAGAAAGTTGAGTTCCCACTAAAGGACACTGAATATTTCAAATCTTTCACACTCCATAAATTGCTCTCTGTATATCTGACTTCCAGATGTTGTACTTGAGTTCTAAACAATCACACGTTTGGGAGAGAAAAGAGGAAAGTCTGCCTTTTCTTCTCCTAGCTTCAGTAAATATTTGGGGCTGATACAAAGAGTGAGACCATGAGCTTTTGCATATCAGTCTTCCTTAATGCTGTTTTCCAAAACCGTCATTTGGAAGAGAGAACGCTCAGGTTTAGAGTTCTGCCGTTCTAGTCAACGTCATGTAATATGATGATGAAGGCATTTTTTTTTTTTTTTTTTTTTTTTTTACTTTGGATCCCTCCTATTTGAGCTGCAGTAAACAGCAAAGCAAAATCCCCTGCCTCCTTCATCTCGCCCCCCACCCCCACCCCGACTCTCCTGAATGCACCCTAAACCCATCCACTCGGCCAAGTGACAAGGCTGAATGCCCTGAGCGGCATTCATTTGCAGTACTGGGTTCCTGACTTCACATCCTATCCTGTGAAAATAAAATGGACCCAAGCAAGTACACGGCGGGCAGATACGGTACCGACAGAGCCACTTCCATGGCCACTGCCAGCGCCCAGCTCAGGAGGCAGAAAGGTCAAAAAGGGGCCACAGGGACTAAAACGTCACTGCAAGTGGCAGGTGTTAATTCCAGGTAGCCTGGGGGAAATAATGAGAAGACACTCAAGGATCTTAAGCGGGGTTCCTTATTAGGTTAAAGCCCACAATCGAAGACCACCAGAGTACCTTCTGTCCGCTGTGGACCTAGCTCCGGTCGCCCCAAGCTCCGGATTAAAAAAGACCCTGCGATCAGGCTAAAAGACAAACAAAAAGCCTGTGGAGAGGAGAAATCCTGAATTCAATTTAATCCCAAGAGGAACATGACGGCAAATACTCTTCACTAGGTCCTGGCTCCGATTTCCACTTCTTCTCACCCCTCCCAGTTTACCACTTAATTTTTTTTTTTTTTAAATTCTTGAGATAAACAATCAGACTGTCTTAACTTGAAGCACTTACAGAGCTTTTCTCTAATCAAACTTATTGTTATAAAAAATGTTCTGCCGAATAAAATACCGGGTGCAAAATCTGCCTTCCACAATTTGGGTGCAGGGTGACGCTTGTTTGCGGTGGAGGATGATCGCTCGTCTTGTTCTCAGGCACCTCTGCGTCTTCACAAATCGCCCTTGGAGGATTCAGTGAACTCTGTAACCCAGCTGACTCCCGCACAGTGTGGGCGGCAGAGCCCCACGCAGGACAGAATGTCGTGCTCACAGCTCGCTGGGAGCAGAGAGTGTGGCAAGATGTATTTCTGGGCCAGGAAGGGCTGTGGTTACCGCTGCTGACAGTCAGCGAGCCTGAAAAGCAGAAGGCACTGCCACAGGTCTCAGCTCAGGGGGAAACGGAAGTTCCACAAATGGGGCTCTTGCATCTCGGCTGCACAGAGCCGAGTTAATACAATGGAGGGGTTAGGGGACGGTACACCAGTCCTCGTGCCAGAACTCAGAGCAAGCATCCCGGCGCTGCCTGCCCCACGGAGGCCTTTCTCCTTTCCTCAAAAAATACTCATGGGGGTGCCTAAAGGAAGGGAAGCTGAGAGGGCTGGCGCCTCATGCCTTTGCTCTTTCTGTGGGTGCCTATTTATAAACCTTCCCCATCAGCCATCCTGCAGAGATGCCTGCAGATCTCTGATCTGAGTGGGTTGTCAGGGCTCAGGGCATGGGCTCTGAATTCCGGGGCTACCCCTTTGAACTGTGCCATTCCGGGCCTTAATCTCTTTGTCTATAAAATGGGAGTGAAAGGGGCATTTGGGTGGCTCAGTGGGTTAAGCCTCTGCCTTCGGCTCAGGTCATGATCTCAGGGGCCTGGGATCGAGCCCCACATCAGGCTCTCTGCTCAGATGGGAAGCCTGCTTCCCCCTCTCTCTGCCGGCCTCTCTGCCTACTTGTGATCTCTATCAAATAAACAAATAAACAAACAAGTAAAAATGGGAGTGACAGATGCCATGTCACAGATTTGGGTGTCTGATACGGAATGCAGCCCGGGATGAGGGTCTGAGCAGTATTAGCTTCTCCTGCTGTTAAATTGCATCTTTGCACTCAGAATGCGCTTGGAAATGACTGACCCTTTGCAAATCTTCTTCTCAGTCCTCAGGTTTTCACGGAGGAGACTCAAATGCAATTCATCCCCTAAACAACACTGCCTATCTTTCAGTGAGGGCTTACATGCCAGATGCTGTGGGAGGCGTTTTACACTCATTTCTAATCCTTATAACAACCCGATGAGAAAGTATTATTTTCTAGATGCAAACATCGAAGAATTAAGTTCCTTTCTTAAGATGACTGGCTTATATGCTATAGAAGGAGAATTCAAACCTAGGCCCAACGGGCTCCAAAGCACGAAACATTTCTAATCCATCATGTGGCCGAACACTGTGTCAGGTCTCCCTTGGGCTGTGAGGGAATGGCTCAGGGTAAATCCGAGAGAAGACAAGGCCAAGAGCAAATCCTGCTGGGTCCCTAGAATCACACTGCCAAATAAAAGGCAGCACTAAGAGAAACACACACACACACCCCCCTTTCTACTATCTATGGAAAGGAGGGGTCAATGCTGAACTTGACACTCCATCGAGCCTATGTTCAACCACACATTCTTCTCAATAATCACATAACAAGTCTCCATCTCCACAGATTCCCTTCCTCTCTACCCCCACAGGGTAACATCAGTGAGCACCTCTCACCCACACGGACACGTCATTTCCGAACTACTTGCCATTTTGCAAAGAACCGTTCCCAAGATTATCGTTAAATGCTAAGTGCCTGACAATCCCTTAAGTAGTTCCAACGACGTCTATTTCTTACACAAACTACCGCAAAAGCACATCTTCTCAATCAAAATCCTCTGTGCAGGACAAGCGGCCCGAACCCTCGCCGACCCCCCATGGCTGACCCCCATGCGAGATCCCAATGGTACCACAACAGACTGGTTCACTTTGCTCTGATGCAGGCAAGCTCCTCCTTCTTTGCACTCCCAGCTGTGTGTTTCTAGCAGAGACTTACTGACTTCTTCTGTCCTCAAGAGGCTGTGCGTGCTCACACTTCTAAGGAAGCCAGAAATGATGTGTCCACAGTTAGACCACTGGGGCTACCTGCCAGAGGCCACAGAGAACCATGTGCTCCTCACAGAGGAATAATTATGGGAACAGAGACCCCCCCCTTCTCAGCAAGATCTTCTATTTACTAGACTGACCTCAGGCTTAGAAATTGGACTGGCTCACTTCTCTGCACTGGCTCACTTCTCCGCACTCCCTAGCCATCTTTAGCACCTAGCCCGGTGCGGGAATCAGATTCGAATGCGAATACTTACTGACGGCCTCCTCTTTGCCAGAACACTCGTCACGTACTTGATATACGGTATTGCAACAGCTCCACGGGCTGGCCTTGAAATGACGCCACGGAGAGGCATGGAGGTAAAGTGACTTTTCCAATGCCACGCCCCTAAGAACAGGTGTCTGCAGAATCTGGACACGTTAAGATGTTAAGGCCAATTATCATCACTCACTATTCCACGAGCCGGGTTTCTGGAGGCTGAGGTTCCTGGAGGACTCAGGGGTCACGCGCAGGCCTTCAACGAAAGCGCCTGTGTCTCTGCCGGCACCTCACCTCCAAGCTACAAGAGACTGAGCGCCAATGCCGCTCTTGGTTTTGGCGAGGAGCCAAACCTGAGGCTCCTCTAGGACAGATGCCATATGGAATCGGACCACGAGTTAGAGAGCACCAAGCCAGCGGGCACTGGTGGTATCAGTCTCCGAGCCAAGACGAAAATATAATGATGTTTGGGGAAGAAAAAAATGAGTGCGCTTACTTTTTTGCTTTTAGCACAGGCACTGACCTACTTCCCTACTCCATTTTTGCATAAAGAAAACTAGATCAACAGAGGATATGCAAAATCTTCTGAGGTTCCTCTAAGCAGTCAAATGTTACCAAAATTATAATAATTGATTCAATATATAACTGTTATTAATTCCAGGACAACAGGCTCAGATAAGGCCAGGTGAATTGCAGGTTCCCTTTTGGAGTGTGGTAACAAAAGAACCAGTAGCTCCTTTCATCCTATGGCCTGGAGAGCAACTTTCTGCATTCTGTCTCCTTTAATCTATAGGAAAGGGAGAATAACAACTTACAAAATGGGTATAAGAAATGGTAAGTGGCTAACTGTACTTATGTTAAAAAAAAAAAAAAAAAGAAGAAGACATAAAATGCCCCTTCAGAAGATATACCAACCCAAAATCAACACAAAAGGATGCCTGCCTTGCCTTGGAAAAATTTTGTATAAAAACAGCGAATCTCCCTGAAAGTTTATCAACAATCTTACTGTTCCTATCCTCTTCATCGATCTTATTTTTGTTTTAGAAGATATTGGATCTGTGCTGCCCAACGCTGGGCAGTGAAGGAAATGTTCTCGAACTACACAATCCAACATGGTAGCCACCAGTTACAAGCGGGCTACTAGACCCCTGGGATGGGCTTAGCGCAACCGAGAAACAATTTTCAATTTTAATTTTAATTAAATACTTCAAGCTGCAAACATACTGCAAAAAACAAACAAAACTAAGGAGAGCTGAAATTCACTAAAACACGATTTCATCAGGAGGTTTCGGGAAAACAAGAATAAGCCCAGCAAATAAGAAGAATAAGGGGCCACCCAAATGCCGCCAGTGCTGGCGGCACTAGAGAGCAAGCGTGGGGGGACCTGGACTGCATGACCTGGGTTCTCAGCATGGCTTCGCCTTACATTCCCTGTGGGGTCCCAGGCAAACCCCGTCACCCCTGTGTACCTCGGGTTTCCTACTGGCAGAACAAAGAGAGAGAATCATTCTCATGTGGCTCCTCATTTCTGTAAACCTGTGACTCTAATTTGGGCCCAGGAGATGATGTATGGAGAAGATAATTTAGGTAATAAGACCAGCTGCCTCCAGCCTGAGGGGACTCCCTGTCTGTGTCGGATACAGTCCCCTGGGGCTCAGAGGTGACTAAGGCAGAGGCTAGGCATTGACGAGGTGTCCCTACGCCATGCAGAGTGGCCTGTGGGCTCAGACAGACACGCTGATTGGCTGATGACTCGAGGCGGCTACCGGGGTGTCATCTCTCTCAATTTGTGTCACCTCGTCCCAATATCCCAACTGCAGTCCCAACATTTCAGTCAGATGACAGGACACTCTTTCAAAGGGCCTGGGCATGGTTTTTTGTTTTCCTTTTTTAAATATCACTTGTACTTAAGTAATAGCACATGGAGAAACAGGCTTTGTTTGCTGATCAAAGGAAATTGTCCAAGACTGAGCTGCATAAGGCAAAGGCAGAAGGAAGCTGGCAAGGAGCCTGGTGCCTTCCGGCAGGCGTGGGCAGCAGGAGGGCGGGCATGAGATCCAGTACTCTGAACCATCTTCCACAATGTCCAGGGTGTTGATGATTATTGAAAAACACAATTCTAGGGGCACCTGGATGGCTCGGTTGGTTAAGTGACTGCCTTCGGCTCAGGTCATGATCCCAGGGTCCTGGGATAGAGCCCTACATTGGGCAACCTGCTCAGTGGAGAAGAGCCTGCTTCTCCCGCTCCCTGCCCCTCTGCCTACTTAGGCTCTCTCTGTCAAATGAATAAATAAAATCTTAAAACAAACAAACAAAAAAAACAACACAATTCTCTCCACCATCCACTGGCAATGTGGTCCCTGGGGTTCGGCACCAGCCATGTCCCCCACTGCACCACGGGTGACCAGGCAGAGACCTGGACATGGCCCCGCTCAGGAGGCACAACACTCTAATTCTAAACCTTCCACGGCCTCTCACTTCGGAGAAAGGAATCGCTTGTCATCTAACTTCAAGCCTGGGAATCTTGTGTCCTTTTGAAAATGTACCATTTTGGAAAACGTCCACCTTCTGTGGCTGCCTTTCAACACAGCACCTTTGCCACCGGACTGACACTGCTACAGTTTAATGACAGTGGGATTCAGAGTCGCTTAATGGTTTGGGTAAATGGTACAGAACTCTCTGGATGTTTGCTATCTCACTGATGAGAGGACGAAACCAATGACACTCCTGTATTCGCCTGGGAGGTAGTGTTACCACGGGTCACCAAAGCTCTGCAAGTCCAGGCCACACCGGTGATAGGACGGGGCCCCAAATCCCCGAGGTGAGACACCTGGAGGTCAGCTGCTGAACTCACAGAAGATGAACTAGAGCCAATTCTACCCTAAGTCGCTGAAGGAGACAATGTCCATCTGTGTGCGCTGACAGGGCGGAAAAACCCGGCTTATCAGAACGTACGGGACAGCGATACCATTCCTGGGTGAATTTCACCAGGAAAGAGCGCACTCATGATGGACATCCTGCTGGATCCCGGGACCTAATGTTGGACTGTATTTGGAGGGAGGTCTGAAACCTATGCCTTTCTTCACCAGCGCGAAAGGGAACCCTGACTCGCAGGAAGTGACTCCTGCAGAAAAGGCCACACAGCACAGGCATCTGGACTCACCCAGGAAAAGGGAAACCTTATGACCTTATCCCATTTGACCACTAGTAAAAAGCAGATAGGTGGAAACCCCCCACAAAGCAGTAAGTCCGGAGGCATCCCGGGGTGTGTGCAGTCTGGCGTACGAGCACCCTCTCTGGGAAAGCCGCGAGGTGTTGGCTCTGGGTGGCCTCCGACCAGGAAACTCATTTCACTCAGTGATTTACCAGAAATAGTTCAGTGGACTTGAGAGCAGAGCAGAAGGCATTTGCATAGGGAGAGGTTTTTTTAGATGAACTTTCAGAAATGGCAATAGGGAAATAATAGTCACATAGAAGATTTAGATCAGGCTTCTCATTTTCCAAGTCCTCGAGGAGCTCACATTAATTAATCCCCACCCCCCAAGGCTGAGGTCAGTATTGCTGACCCCACTTTCTAGATAGGAAGAGAGTGTGGGGAGGCACCATCCCCTGGGTACGTGCCCCTTCCCAGTGCCCTCCCCATCTGATTTACCTCCCCATGGCTCAGTGCCGCAGAATTCACCTGTCTGCCGGCACAAGTCACTGTACGTGGTCCTTCCGGCTGACGGGGAAGAGGCTGGTTTGGCCCCTATCAAGTAAGGTAAAATGTGAATCATGAAATGAAGACAGATGTGGGGAGCCTCCCCATACCGAGTGTGGATCTTAACCTAAGATGTCTCCCGTGGCCACCTGCTCGCGGCACGTGATGACAATGAGGGACACACAGGGAGAGGGCGAACAGCACGGACACCGTGTCCCCAGGTCCTGGCGACCACGTTCCTTGAGGCATGTCACTCCTGCTGCTGGCCCTGGCTCAACTATTTTGCCAGGAGCTACGGATGCAAGAGGAAGCCAGCAGGGCGGCTGGCAACAGTCCCCACTCCCTGAAGACACACCCGCGGCGGAAGTGGACGGTTCTCCCTCGCAGGTTCTCTGTCAAACCCACGCGGAGTGGATTCTCCCCGCAAATCCTCCTTCCTTTCCCCCGGATGACGCAGTTACGGGACTTGCTTGACGTCAGGCACGGTGTTAGATGCGAAGGAGAGATGGAAAGGAGGTGGCTGGTGCCCCGAAGCCACTCGCAGCCAACGAAAAGGGAGGGCACCACGTGAGACCCAATCACGAAGCGATAATGCCCAGAACAGAGGGAAGAGACAAGGGCCTGCCGTAAGCCGGCAACAAGTGACCGATGGGGCCATGGGGACGGGCACGCAGCGTCCTAAACATGCGTCGTCCCGGGGGTCAAAGCTTGAAGCGGCATATGAACAAATCAGAGGCAAAGGAAGAGGAGCTGTTGCAAAGAAAAAGGGGTTTCAAAGAAAAACAGCTATCGCTGGGGGCTGAGACCGCCAGAGAGCAGCCCCAGCGCCCCTCCCTCCCAGGGAGAACCTGCACTTGTCACGGGGGACCGGGTCACGCTGGAGAGACCCAGGGCTGGGGCAGCCATCACCGCACTGGCCGACTTGCGTGGGGAGGCCCAGCCATGGCTCCCCACCTCTGCTCGCCAGGCCAGAAAGCGGGGGCCCACCAGCATCCACGGCAGCCCCTGCACCCCTCCTGCGGCATCCAGCACTCCCCACGACATCCCGCAGAGGCCAGCTACCCTGGTGCTCCTGTGGTTTGCTACCAAGTGTGCAGCAGTCCGCTCCCTCCTGGGCCGCTCAACCCCCCTGTCGGCTCTCCCACAGCCACGGCCAGCAGAAGGCTCCGGAACCACCGCAAACTCACGTCCTTTCCTCCAGCTCGGCTTCACCTGTGACGTCCCTGGTTTTCCGAGTGCCTCCCACTGCCTCCTACCCTGTGCCAAATCTGAGACGAGGAATGTCGTACCCAGAACACACACGTCATGCAGATCTCCTGCCAGCCCCAGACCTCGCCCATCTCTGACCGCTGAGCCTACGGAAACAGTAACGAACGGAGCCCTCCGTCGGGTACACGGTATGCCTCTGGAATTCTCCACGTGAGGTTCGTCTTCCTCAATCATGAATTCAACAGGTATTTATACAGGGACCCCACGACCCAGGCATTCTTCAAGGTTTGGAGAGAAGGCAATGAACCTTTAAGGAGCTTCTATCAATGGGGGATGGGAGGGAGCATAAGGTGGCTAAACAGGTCAACCTTTCAAGAGGTTAGAAAGGGGTTGTTTGTTTCAGTGGAGAAAAATGAAGGCCAGGACGGAGACACGGAGTACTAGGTGCACGGGTGCGACTCTTAAGTCTGATGTTGAGCGAAGAGCTCATTTGGAAGGCGAGCACGGGGCCTGCACAGTCTCAGTGTGGCCCTAACATATATACTCTGAATAATGAGATGTGATACAGCAAGAAGGCTGTGAAGTTGTAAAATTTAAGTCACGCGTTACACAGTTATAAAGAACCACGATTACAAAGGACCACGCTATCCCATTTGGCACTGTTTTATTGAATCTGAGGGTCGATACACCTATTACAAATGAGTTACTGAATTATGCCTATTTTTCTCTAAATGCCCGCTGGGTCCACTTGCCCCAGCTCTGCCACTGTCCTAATTCTGGCCATTCTCGTGATAAAACCATTCAGGGAGGGGTGCCTGGGTGGCTCAGTCGTTAAGCGTCTGCCTTTGGCTCAGCTCATGATCCCGGGGTCCTGGGATCGAGTCCCGCATCGGGCTCCCAGCTCAGCGGGAAGCCTGCTTCTCCCTCTCCCACTCCCCCAGGTTGTGTTCCCTCTCTCCCTGTGTCTCTCTCTGTGAAATAAATAAATAAATCCTTAAAAACCCATTCAGGGAGCTCTCCTCCCTTGGATGAAAGCATGAAGATTTCACTGACCTCTGTGTTTGCCCTGTGTTCAGAACTCTATCTACCCTTTTGTTAAATATTGATTATCAGTCCATTCATCTCGTTTTATCATTTATCAAGGCCCAAATTGAATCTCAGGCTGGTCTTTCCTCAACCTGCATTTGGCCTGCCTTCCTCAGTCATCAATGATGTATACTCAAGGAGCACAAGCTAAAATGAATGCCAGCCTAAGGGAGGCAGCCAGCAGTGTAAGGCTTGATATAAATGTGCTGGAGGTTAGACATGCCACTGTTTCCTTCCACTGATCTGGAAAGTCTAAAGCTGACTATATATATATACAAAGTAATCACGTCATATGAAGGACCGTTTAGATCACAGAACGGCATCTGCTGGTGAAGGAAGATAAGTATTTCTGTAGACTAACAATTTGTTAGGTTCAGATGTATTTCTTTTTTGGGGTAATGCCTTCAAACTCCTACATTTGTGGGTTGTTGGCAAGAGAATTCAGGAAGAAAGAGACCTCAGAACAGTCAAAACATTTGTCACCAAACTCTTCCGCTGATGTTTATTTCCTTTCAATTCTTTGGGAGAGCTTCTCAATCCATTCCTCAAAGATTCTCATGTTTTATGTTGGTGTTTCACAGCCTTGATCACTGGCCTTGCAAACCCACAGGAGCCCGCAGGTAGCAAAGGAGAGGGTTTGCCGATGACGGCCCAGGGTGTGACCGCCTCTGGGTGATGTCGAAGGCGCACAGCAGTGGAAAGGAAGCCCATTCCGAGCTGGGGCTGACTTCTGTTCTCCACGAGTTCCCAAGGACAGCTGCGCAGCAGAATAGTGAACCTGTATGACGGCAATCCTGGCTCATCGAAAGAGCCATTTGATGCTCAATAACTCTGGGTCGGAAGGCAGGGAAATACAGAATTCATTGTTGAGAAGGGTTCCTTCAAAATGAGACAACAGAGAACCTGTGCCTTAAGGGATATGCTTTCCACTTGAGGGCAAACTTAGCTAATAAGACTGACTCATCCTGCAGGAGCCCCAGGTATCCGAGATTTTTCTCTCTCATCCTAATACACGCTGTGCATCAAAACGCAAGATCTGGGTACCATCTAATTTGTTGCCGTTAAATGCAGCGGCTGATTTTTGCCAAGACACTTCAGCTTTTGGGGGGTTAATCTTCCCGAGTTGCCTGTTCTATTTTTACCAGTCTGTTATTGTGGTTCTTGTTGCATTTGGCTACGACGAGTGAGGGAAGTGGGTGGGAATCTGCGGAGAGAGGAGTTGCTCCCTTTGGGGATTTTGTTTTTCTAAAGTAAATTATGTTTGTTCACTGATCAAGAAGTAAACTTTAATTCTTTCTCTTTAAGACATCACAAAAGATGATGTTTGCGGTTGGAAAACCGGAGATTAAAAAGCCCATAATGGATGCCTGGGATACCATTCAAGGGACTAGTCATGAATTTTCTAGAAGCTTTCTGTCCGAGCATAAGAAAACGAAACAAGAGCATCTATAGAGACTGCACGAAATTCCTAGATAGCAATCCAAAACGCTTGCCTCTCCCATAGTCTGCTTAAAGAAATTTGCAAAAGTAATGGAAAAACACTGCCAAGTCTGTAGCATTACTCAAGGAAGACTTCCAGAATTCCACGCACGTCAGCTCCTCGGGTATGTTTCCCTATGATACGAACATGCCAGTTGGTCATGCTACAAAAGTACATATCAAAAGGCAAAGTCTAAATGCTAGTCCTCAAATTCCAACATCATGCCTTAAGATGAAATCAATACCAAATACCACATTTCGATTCGAAATCTATAAACCCCCCACCCCCAGCATCTCATAAATTCCATTTAGCATCTTCAATCACCAATTAAAACGGGCTTTGACATTTAATTTGCTGATTTACCGTACCATCCGACCGAACCCCCTAAACAAATAAGAATAAAAGTAGGATTACGTCCTAAATTTTAATAGCTGTTATTCCAAGAGGCTGAATATCGTTCTATCAAAATTCCCCACAGTTGATTTTTTTTTAAAGCCATTTCTTCATTTTTTGACACTACATCTGGCACAATGAATACAGATGATCATTTGTTTATGTATCTGTCTAACTGCCTTTCCCAAACACAGCCAGATGGAATCTTTCAGAATCAAATTAATTTCAGATTAATTCACTCTGGACCCACTCCAGTTTCATGACTCTTTGCTTTGAGGCATCAACCAAACTGATGGGAAGTCATGATCTTAAAAGAGCACAGGTTCCTTGATATCAACGGGGAGAAATAGTTCAAGTCCGTGGTCGCTCCCCGTGCCCAGAAAGAAATCCATCAGGAGGCCTGGCCAACAGTTCACCGTGTCAGAGTCATCCAGGAAGAATTTCCTTGTGGATCCAAATAGGATCACGGTTAATTTTACATCCAACAGTCACAAGGGCTTGGGAGGAGTCCAGGGAAAATGAGCGACCTAATTGCTAACATCAGGACCCCTGACGGTATGGTACCACTGGCCATATACGTAGTCCATTGTGGCACCCGTTGTGGCACACCCGCGAAGCGAGAGAGTTAATCCCAAGCACCCAAGGTGGGCGTTCTCCCTCTCTAGCTGTAGCAACTTAAGGAACTAGACACAAATGTACCCAGGCTTTGCACGCTGTCAATCTCGGTGGATGCCTTTATTACCGTACTTGTTTCAATTGCAATTTGGGTTTCCATGGAGACACAACAGTCAGCTCTAGAAAATTATAAGATAAATGTCAGGTGGTGATAACGGTGTTAATGAAGCTTCGGTGACAAGCAGCTCTGTGCTCCAAATAATAAGCTTATTTCTATTAGCATATGTATAACCTGTCAAAAAAACCTGGGAGAGAGTATTAGGAATGCAATATCTATCTATCTGTATTTAAGAGGAGAGGGGACAGACCCCCCTTGGAGTGGCTTAAAATATGGTGGGTCAAGAAGAAGAAGAAGAAGAAGAAAAGTAATGGCTGGTTTTGTGGGAAAATTAGGCACCGGTGACGGCTTCCGATGATGCTCTTGCTGACATGAGGCAAGGTCTTACTTCACCCACTAATGGATGGGATTTTTTTTTTTTTTTTTCTTATAAGGTGGTTAATCTCTTTCTGGAAGCTGAGAGCTCAGCTCATAAGGCCTGACCACGGCAGACGGCAACCGTCCAGAAAATAAATGCTAATGCCAGCCTCATGGTAACGGGGTCGAGGCCGCCCATCGCCTGCCTCTCTCTCCATTGCCGGCTAACAATAACTGGCTCGCTAGAATCCAGATTCGGACAGCACCTTGGAGTCGTCTACCGTCAAATGTGTGCCACTGACATTCTCCCCAGAAGAACCTGTCAGGTCCCCCAAACTGCCAGCTCTGGGTGTCTGCAAGCTGGATGCATTGGGGACATACAGGCTGGTGCTGGTGAACTGTGAAAACAGTGCAGGGCCAGGTCTTACGAGAAGTCTCTGCAGGAAAAATGAAGGTTCCCTTTGTTTGGAAAAAAGGATTCAGATACGGAACATATTTTTTATATTCTCTTTGTGAACATCCGTGAAGACCCTGCAGTACGACGAGGGTGAGAATTCTGCCAATGGAAGACAAAAGGAGCCCCCCACCTCTGTAAGAGAAATTCTTCCCAATTCAGTACTCTGTGACCTGGCCAAAGGGCCCACCATTTTTTCATTGCACCGTATTTTTTGGGTTTATTTAACAACTTTATTGAGTGCCAGGCACTGCGTTTCAAAACACAATGATGAGTAAAACAGTCACCACCCTTACGTTTCTCATTGCTTAGGGCCTGGTGCAACCAAACGTCTAAGGTTTTGAACCAAGTATCGTAATATTTCTTTTCCCTTTTTCTTTCTTTCTTTCTTTCTTTTCTTTCTTTCTTTCTTTCTTCCTTTCTTTCTTTCTTGTCCAATGTTTGGTCGCTTTTGAAGGGACTACATGACTATGCTTTTTCTGGGGCAAAGCAATTCCTTTTGCTACAAGTCTACGTTGGGAACAGCGGGCTGCTCCAACCTTCCCTGTCTCTGTCTGGATTGCTTTAACAAAAATACCATAAGCTGGGTGGCTTAGAGAACAAGCAACTATTTTTCCCAATTCTGGAGGCTTTGAGTCCAGGACCCAGGCACTGGCAGATTCCGAGTCTGATGAGACCCACTTCTTGCTGTGTCTTCATGTCCTCATGTAATGAAAACGGTGAAGACACTCTCCTTGATCGGGGTACTGATCCCATTAGGAGGGTCCCCCCCCCATGACCTAATCACCCAAAGGCCCTTACATAAACCTCTGGACACCATCAACCTGGGCATTAGGGCCCACATATGAATTCTGGGGAAACAAACATTCAGTCCAAAGCACACTCACAACTCCTTTCCTACCACTCCACTTTCCAGGAAGAAGACAGATGGTGTCAAACCCAAGGTTCTGGATGTCACTGGGCTTCGGTGCTAGGGCAGAAATGTGTGGCGCAGCTTTTGAAGAAGTTACAAGTGACTGCTTCCCCATGATGCTTTCTTCTCTTCAGAATGTTCCCTGTCACTCCATATGGCTGCCGTATCACGTGCTGGGACTGCCTCCCACGTTAAGGGGTGGGCGCCTCTCCCAGCTTTGCAAGATCTAGCAAGACAGAGGAAGATCCAGGGGGAGGTGGAAACAGAATGGCTCAGACCTCACACTCCAGTTTTGAGGAGAAAGCCTGCACTTCTTTTCCTAACAGCCGGTCCCTCCAGCCTTTGCTCCCTGCCTGAAATCCCAGTGAGGCTGTGAAGACTCAAGCTAAGGTTTGGTCCACAAGAAAGTCTTGGGCTTCCATTTAGCAGAAGGTTTAGCTCAGGGAACACAAAGATCTCTTGGCTCTCTTGTGACCAGGCTGACTCTCCAGGGACAGGGGTTCTACCCACGCCACAGCTTGTTGCCACACATGCTGTCCCCTGCACGTGCGTTAGGGTCCAGGTGCAGGTGTGATAAAGCCGACAGAAGACTCCAGAGTTCAAAATGTCTCCACCTCACTCAGGAGGAAGGAATTAACATATCCTTCCCTCAGAGCAAAACACAACAACACAAAACAACCCTAAACCCAGCAACAACCAGCACGACGACAGCACACTGGCAGACTCCTTGATTTCTCTTCTGGCTATCCCACCCAGGGAACAAAGATGGCAGGAAAAATAACTCAGGAGCACATACAAATCCCAAGACACTAGCGATGGGATTCTTTAGTAGGGCCCAAGGGGTCGTCTGAATCCAGGAACACAACGGGAAAGTCATGAGGCTTAAGTTTAGCAACTGGACTTGAACGATGGGGCTTAGAGACTGAAACCTTTTCAGTTGTAAATCAAGTAACAAGTAACGTGATACTATGTTACTAAAAGCTGCCTGAAGCATGGTGGTCATGGAAACAGAAAGATTATAAACAGCACAACTCGGACCAGTCAGTTAAGTATCCTCAACCTCTCGGCTTCTGACCAGCACTCCTCATTTCTTCTGCTCCTGTTCAAACTTTTCACAAACCATTCCACATCCGTCTTGAATGGCTCTGGAGCAATCCCGTCTTGAGACGGAAAAGTCACCTGCGATGATTACTGTTGGTGTTTTAAAATTATTGGAATAATTACTGTTATCTTTAATAGCACCACCACAAAGCATATTACGATAGTTCTTCAATTTTAAAATGACAGCTCCAAACTGGGGCAACCGAAATTACGATCATAATTTTCCAGAACTGACAATATTTGCTAAATAGACTCCTTGAAGAGAAGGAGGTTATACGCATGGGAAATAAATAGGAGATTACAGTTTAAGTGTGGCAGGGCTTAAACAGGGAGTTCAAAAGTGAAAGCAGAAAATAAATTGCTGCTTAGTTCCCCCCCCCACCCCCGTTTTGTTTTGTTTTCTTCTTGTTGTTGCTTAATGTTGAGAGGTTTGACTACACTTCGGTGTCTCAGCAAGCAGGGGCCAGGTGCCCACCATGACCAGCAGAGCCCCACCCTCCGCTTTGGAAAGGTGTCACAAAAATCTTTCCAATTTTGTGTTTGTTTTTATAGATAATGTTATAAGGACAATCAAATCAAATACATTGAAGAGGTAGTTCCATAACCGTAAAAGTCGTTAAAACTACCATGGAAGAAGCCCTTCCAGGACAACGTAGAACAGATCGTAAGTTCCTCTGGGACTTGGGGGTGACAGGGTTCATGTTTCTCTGAAAATGGGACACACGACGGAAATAGCGTTTCGGTCAGGAACTGTGCCAAGAGCATGACGATTTTAAGCCACGGACAGTTCGATACCTCTGATCTTGTCTCTTTAGTTGCAGGTTTACTTTGAAAATCATGATCTGTTTGGTTTTCCTCAAAGACTGATGGAAAGCAAAACCACCTGGAAAGATTCATGGCTTACATTACTGAAAACAGCAATGAAACAGAAATACTACTGAGGCCGAAACCCAAAAACCTATCAAGGACAGGATGATGCAAACTTTTAAAAACAACAACCCAAATCACTATGAAAATGATTTTAATTCCCCTCCCAAGGTCATACGGCATCAATTTTGGAAACCACATTTCTCCTGGGATAGAGAACTGTGTGAGGTTTCCTGTGTCCGCGGGATCATGAATATATTTAACAGCACAAAGGTGCTGGGATTTTGGAGATCAGCTGACTAGAGAGAGTACACCTGAATGAAGGCATGAATCCCCGAGGACAGGGTGCATTTCTGCAGGGGGGAAAATCCAGGATGATAATTATGTACCTGCTGAAACTGTAGACATGCTTTGAGATCAGCGTGTTTTTGAGGCTTACACATAGAGGTTTCATTAGTGACCCCAAACATCAGGATCTCTGTGGATACCCTGGCAACCTTCCACTTGGGCACACGGGGACCAGGAGTGCAAAGCAGAGAAAGATCTAGAAGTAACAGAACGCCAGATGTGTCCCGAAGCTGTGCGCAGAAGGGCAAACCCTCCTGTTGACCTCAGACTCCGCTCCTGGAAATCCCACCCCCTTTGGCAGGGAGGCTCTTAGTCGTGTGTATGGCATTTATAAAAGGGATTTGTTCTTTTGGGACTGTTTGCCTAGAGGACAGAAAAACATAAAGATCTGTGGCTTCAGCTGTGTGAAAAAGTCAAAATGCATCCGCTGAGGACAGCGGGGATCTCCTTAATATGCACATTAATAATGTAGGTGTGGGAGGGGCACTGGGCGTCAAGCAGGAGAAGGTTCCCCTGGTTACTTGTGATGAATGGGTTCCGGCGAGGAGGCAGCTCACCTGTGAACCTGGCGTGAGGAGATCTACCGAGGCCATTTTTAATTCACTAACTGGAGATTATTGACAGGCTACCTGGGTTGTTGTGGGTTTGTTTTTAAGACAACAATCGATAATAAGGGCATCTTGCTTGGCTGACTGGAGGGAGAGACGGCTCTTTTTTTTTTTTTTTTTTTTCCTCCTTAATTAACAATAACATTCAAGACCCTGACAGAGAATAATGGTGAAATAAATTATGGAACCACTTACGTATGAAACCATACATTATTAAAACTACTCTAAATGGGTCCTTAATCTAAATAAAGATGGTCATTTTAGGAAGCCAAGCATCTCAAGAATTAGAAAGGACACAATGTTATTCTGACCCAAAATATAAAAGGTGTGTCCCTTTGCCAGCCGGCCAAAGTATCAATTGCCCTTGACTTTCATTATGATTCATGGATGTCTCTGTGCTGCCTGAGTCTCAGCTTCTATTAGTCACAGCCCCGTATTTCTGTTGGCTAAAGACAGGAGAAAGAAGCCATCGGGCAAATTCACTTCCAATATTTACACTTTGCATATCCCAAATGGTTAGCAAAAGCAGTTCTAACCAGTCTGCACGGTGTGAATGAGCACAAGGACCACCTTTCACTTGGTCAGTTTTAAGACCAGGCATCCTAATGAATGCAGTAAAGAAAGGCGTAGGAAGCCTTTATTAAACCAGGTCTCTGCCGTATTGCAAATAAACAAGAATGTGGGGTTTTCTTGGGCAGCTTTGATGGTGCTAAGCTCTAGAACTCATTCAATGTAAATTTTGTTTTAACCTAACATATGCACACTACCCCTGACGCCATCAGGGCAGCCGTCATTCTGATGTGCGGCTCTCCGTGGGGGAGAACCTTCTTTGCTGCCACTGGGACTGCTGCCCTTGCAACCGCTGCTCCTGCCGGGAGGAAGGAAATCTCTCTAAGTGGGGAGCCTGGGCAAGGCTCTGCTTGGCCGTTTTACACACTTGCAGTCAGGTGTTCATAAAAATGAACTTTCAAGGGACACAGGAGCTTGCAAGGTACAGCCTACACCATGGAGATGATTATGAGCAGAGCAATTTCCTCCCTGTACAAGCCGCCAACCTGACTGTATGGACCCGTATAACTTACAGTCCACATTCAATCCAAGAGAAATCCACTTGCCTCACATCCATTGCCACGTGATTAGGAAACACTGAGCTCAATCGTTTTAACAGGCTTACTCTACTTAACAAAGACATCCTGGTTTGTATGCATGGGGGCCATGCTCAAAAAGGCTTATGGGGACAAGCTTTGCACAACCATTTTATTTTTTAATGACTATAGAAGCTCTTGGGGCTCATCATATTAAAGGAAACAAAAAGGGAGAGAAGTAGCATTGGTTTTTAATTACTTCTACCTCTGAAGCTAACCGTGCTCAAGCAGGAATTCATTGAACATTCAGAGACCAACCCAAGTGCAGACTTTTTGACTTGTCCAGTCTTCAAGTTCTGCCCGTACCACTGCCACAGGCAGGAAGATTTCTCACTGACGGGACAAGGCAGGAACTCATAAAAAGTTGGAAGTTCCTCTCCCCAAGGAATCATCCTTTGCAAAAACAAAAACCTGAAAATCTCAGGTAGCGGTTTCTCTTCAGTCCTTCTCCTCCCGCTCATTTCTGCGGCCATCGCCGTCGAGCTGCTGTGTGTCAGGCAGAGAGCCTGATGCGTACGGGGGTGGGGGGGTAGGGGGATGGATCGATCAGATGAATCATCTGTCTCCCCCGGGGCCTGATTCAAAATTCTAAGGACGCCTTGGAACTTTTATTAAGGCACCATTCAATCTGAGTCCAAATTTGTAAAAACCGTATTTACCATTTTGGCTCCATCCTTTGAAGTAAACATCCCGTCTGATCTAGTTCTGTCTTCATGCGCCGTGGCCTTGGGCTGACGGCTACACTGCCTTATTTTTTTCACCTGGGAGACATGAGGGGGCATCAGGCAAAGATAAACCTGTGCGGCTAAACACGCTGAGGGCCAGGGCTGCGGGTTGTAAATGGAGGAAGAGCGATCTAATGACACGGGCAGTCAAGGCAGATCTGGATTCAGAAACAAAGAATCCTGAAAAGACTGCTCAGATGACAGGCAAGATTCCCCACTTAGGACCGTGAATGGCAACAATTCACACAGGCAGCACACCAAAGCCTGTGGCCATCCGGGAACTCCGGATTCTAGCTCAGCGACCCAACGAAACGCTCAGTTCTCTTTGCATGTATTTTCCTTCGCCAGCTAAGGACGAACAGCAGACACACAGGCCACATGAGGGATAACAACAAGAGAGCCAAAGGGGAAAACAAAGTTTCTGGTTTGCATTGTAATAAAAACGTCTCCTTCCTTTACTATGAAAGTCTGATTGCTTTAATCATCATCTTGTACACCTTAAACTTACACAGTGTTACAAGTCAAGGATATGTCAATAAAGCTAGAAAAAATAAAATGCAAATAAGTGTGATTATTGGGCTCTGAAACACAGTTATGGTCTTTTAAAAAGATTTTATTTATTTATGTAACAGAGAGATCACAAGTAGGCAGAGAGGCAGGCAGAGGGGGAGGGGGAAGCAGGCCCCCCGCTGAGCAGAGAGCCCCACATGGGACTCGATCCCAGGACCCTGGATTATGACCTGAGCTGAAGGCAGAGGCTTAACCCACAGAGCCACCCAGGCTCCCCCGTTACGTTTATTCATTTTTAAAGCCATTTTATTATTTTTTTTACAAGAGGTGTAGAGATAGATTTCTTATGTTAGAAAAAAGATACCCTGGTGAAAAGCATGGTCAGTTACATGTTGAGCCCTTCTGGAAAAATCGTGTGCAAAATACTAATAAGATGTTATTTGAATCACTGATTCATTCCTTCACTCATCCAGTATTTACTGAGTACTATAAACTGTTCCTAGCAGTGTGATGAATGGAAAGGAGGGAGGGTGTTGATGCTAGCCAGACCCTACCTAGCTGAAATCCCAGCTCGGCAGCATTCTTGCTATCTATAGAGCCCTGGGCTAATTACTTGGCGTCCCCAAATCTTCCACTAGACAACAAGTCTGCAAGGACACCTATCCAGCACCTGGAAAGAGTACCGGCGCTCTCCCAACACTCTTTGATTTTCTTAGTTAAGTAATACCTGAATGTGGAAAACATGCACACGCAAGTGAGGAGTGACTGTTTCTCAGGCAGAGTAAACAGCAGCATATAAAAGCCACATTTTAAATGGAAGCCACGTGGCCTAACACCATCCCAAGCATCCAGGATGCGCCACGAAGCTTAGCCAGCATTGAAAACGATGTTCAAGGAAGAAGAGTGAAGGTCCTTCGTCTACACTAGAGGGCCTGGTTGGATCTTCTGGGTGCTGCGAGGTTTCCCTGCGGCTGTGCCATGCTCAGGTCGAAACAGATGCAGTGTCCCCTGCTGTCTCCACGCAGACACCACGCCCCTACCCTGCAGCTCACTTCCTCTCCGTGCTCTGTCCCTCAACACCCCCCCCCACCGAGTGGCTGATTTCACAGGATAGACTTCCCAGAGCAACGCCCCCCTTGAAAATCTCCACCTCACCCAACGGTTCTGAGCGGACAGTCTTACCTGACTCTCACGGTAAATGTCATCGCTCACCAGGCAGCCGCGTTTCCGACCGTGGGAGCCCCACATACAACCTGCTGTGATTTGCTTGGTCAGCACAAAAGGCGTCTCAGAGCTGCTTATGAATCGCGATGCCCCTGGCAGGCCACCTGACGAGGAGCCAGCTCTTTCGGCGACACATAAAAGTATCTCCACCACACAGATGCCTGCGACTCGTTTGTAGACCAATTACAAGACTGGAGCGGCAGCAGTGTTTGACATTTGTTCTGTTTTGTATTTTTAGCCCTGGCTTTTTCCTTCCGTGGATTATGGTAAATACAACATTTGCTTCCCGAATGTGGGACTTGCTAGGATCATAAAGGAAAGTGCCTAACCAGCAGATTACCTTTGGCTATTGCATTATAGGGATGCAAACAGTTACACTAAGTGGCTGGCTTTAGTCATATTCCAATTCTATTAAGCTGCCTTGCTGAGAAACACAGGAATAAATAAGGAAGCCTCAGTGCGCAGCATGTTTTCAGCTCCTGGCCCCCAATCAGCACGTCCCTGGGAGGCCTTCACTGTGGAGGAGGAGGGAGAAAGCTCTATAAAAAAGCAAAAAGTCTAGGTTTCTATCAATTTGTTCCTGAAGTTTCTTTCTTCCTTTACCATCGTATCATCTGCTTTTCCAACATCAGGCTAACAAAGGAATCTGTAGAATAAAGTAAAAGAAGCCCTAAAATTCTACTGGAAAACCACACACTGCCCCTTTTACAGAGCCAACCGCGAACCATCTCGCATGGAGCGCTGTGTCTCGTCCTGAGCGGACGACATTCCTTAGGACACCCCGTCAGGGCTCAATCTGGCAATACCACATCAGGTTACGACTTGTGCATTTGGCTTGCTCGCCCAACTACACAGATCGTGGTGAGGACGAGGGGAAGCTTTGCTTCTCTTCCTCCCCACAAGTCTGCTGCTCTTCTGACCTCGCCATAAATTAGCGAGATACTGAGTTGTCAAGGTAGCATGTCTTCTGAAGGCAATTACGGGGACACTTTGTCCCAGCATTATGAGATGTGGCATTTTCACTAGGTAATGTCCATAGGACACAGGCCCAGCGTGCATCCCTGCAGATGAATGGGGACCGTGCCACCGGGCCAAATGGGAAGGAGGTCGTGGTCCGGGCCACCATGCCGGGGATATCCGCGGCGCAGTGAACAGGCTAGACAGAGAGGCCACCTGCGCGTGTGTGCATTTTACTTAACAGTTCCCCCTTTCTTTGAGGAATGAGGCAAAGACATTTCACTGCTCTCAAAATAACACATTAAAAAAAAAAAAGTCAGGGGTAGCCTTTGAAGAGAAATGTATTTTAATAAAAGATGACAATACGCGCAAAGAGATGCTCCGAGGAACACAGGAAAGGTTGACGCGGGGTCTGGCGAAGACGGATGCCTTGGTAAGGATTGGGAACGAGGGGGAGACACCTCATGACATAACACGGGGCACGCGGAGCTGTGCGCAGGGCGGAGGTCACCGACATGAGGTATGCAAGACATTAGAAAAATGGGACGAGGAGGGCACAGGATGACATGCGAGTCAGAAAACTTCCCACCAAACCACCTGGGGTAAAAACTGCTCCGAACACAGGCATCCTAAGTGCTGACGAGGGTAGGTAGAGAGCAGCAGCAAGAACTGTGCGGCCTGACGGGAAGCGAGCCAGGCCAAACATGGCGGCAAGGGAACAGGAAGCCTCGCCCTGACATCTCAGAATGCCCTGGTGGAGTCCCCAAGAACTGGAAAGCCGTGGGTTTCTGAGAGTCCCTAGCATTTCAAGAGGGAGAAGATTTTTGAACATTGAGGAGGCATGATTATTCAACACGAGCCAAATGCTTGCTTGAGCTGGGGTGTCGGGACCAAGAGGAAGTAACAGAAAGGAAGTGCCTCAGGAGCTGGTGGGCTGAGGACCGCTTTGGCATCTCAAGTATGTGATTCGGGGTCCAAGAGGGACAGGTGGAGGCATTCCAAGGAGAACGGGGAGAGGTGCAGGAGGCAGCAGGGGGAGGCAGCTCCCTCCTGGGGAGGAGGGAGCCTCTTGGCTTCCCTGTAACCTCTTCCTAACTGACCTGACCTTAAACCTTTCCCACACGTTCATGCTAACACGGCCACCGAGCTCTTCTTTTCTGAGCACGGACTCCTAAAGGCCCTGTCATCGGCACTCTCTTCACGAGCGCCTACACATACTTTTAATCTTGACATTCAAATTATTCACCCTTGAGTCTGACTGGCAACTCCCGTTCATTCCCTCTTTCCCTACCAGAACCCTCAAGCACAAGCTTTTCTATCCTGTTGTCTGCCTCTGCACATTTCTTCATTCCATTTCTGTACCCTAGAATTAGCTTCCTACTCCATCAAGAAGCAAATTACCATCCAAGATACAGAGAGTGATTAATTCTTCTCCAAACCAACCATCCAGTTCTTGTCTATATAAGCCATCTGATGAGTAATCACATTTTATGTAATCTTGTATATTTTCACCTTATACATTTACTCCATTATTATATTATTTAACATATGGGACTGTGTGGCACAGTGCCAAGATCTCATGCCTTGGGGTCCAAAGACCTTGGTTGGGGTTGCAACCCCAGTGCTCACAAATAGGGCTGTGGAACATAAAATACATTTGGGGTACAGGTTTTCATTAATAAAATGTCACCTGTAAAAATGTGATACATCACAGTTGCTTTAAGGATCAAAGAAAGATACCGTATGTGAAAGTACTCTGCACACTAGGATAATATTATACAACTGAACATTGAGGAGGCATGGGTTCGAACTACAAGGGTCCACTTAGACACCACTTCCCCCCACCCCACAAATACAGTACTGTCAATGCACGTCCTCTTCTTTGGGATTTTTCTTAGTCACATTTTCTTTTCTCTAGCTTACTTCATTGTAAGAATACAGAAAATTTAATACACAGAACATACAAAATATATGTTAATCAACTGTAGGTTATTGGCGAGGCTTCCCATGAACAGTAGGCTACTGGTAGTTAAGTTTTGGGGGTTGTCCAAAGTTATCTGTGGATTTCTGATTGCACGAGGGCTGGTGGCCCAAACTTGCATATTGTCCAAGGACAAATTGTCTACTATATCCTTTTTTTTTGGGGGGGGGGGGGAACTTTCTTTTTTTTTAAAGATTTTATTTATTTATTTGATAGACAGAGATCACAAGTAGGCAGAGAAGCAGGCAGAGAGAGAGGAGGAAGCAGGCTCCCCGCTGAGCAGAGAGCCCGATGCGGGCCTCGATCCCAGAACCCTGGGATCATGACCTGAGCCGAAGGCAAAGGCTTTAACCCACTGAGCCACCCAGGTGCCGTATATCCTCTTTTTTGATCTTTCTTCCCACTTAGACTCTCAGTGTCTCCAGGATAGGAACCAGGTGCAAACAGTCCTTGGGATTCTCAGCTTCATCTATCAAGACACCTCAGGATCTAAGTAATGCAACAGGAACTAAATAAATATGCAATGATTCATTGTTTTGCACTTCAAAGTCAACAGCAGAGGGCCTGAGGAACCAGGGCCTGTTGCTTTGGTCTCCCCCTGCGCTCCAGGAGTGCCTGGTCTACACCACACTAACTCGGTTTCCACTTGGCTCCCAGAGGATGCTTTTCACAATGCAAACCTGTCTCTGTTGCTCCAGCCCCCTTAGATAATCTCCAAACTCTTCAGAATGATCAAAAAATTTTAAGAGTTTCTCTGGGGCTGATTCCACAACCTCTCTTTTACCCCTCGGCGTGTCCTCCAGACCCAGTGGTTTCCAAAGGACAGAACTCAGTCTCCCACGGTCCTGCCACACGGGGCGGCCTCAGATCCATTCCTTTGTCCAGATCCTACTTGACCTTGAAATGCTCTTTAGGGAACTGTCCACTCTCACTCCAGTCCCTGACTCCAGACTACATGAGGTTACCATGGCGCCAGACACATGACTAGCGGGTAGCCTTCCTGACAAAGGGGACATACCTTCAAATAGTCACCCCTAGAGCAGAGCACAGTGTTTGGCACAGGGTGGGTGGTTAAAATTTGTACCGAAGGAATGACTCTCTGGACGAGTTTCAAGAAAATTAAGCCAGCAACTTTATTTTTAATGCAAGTAGGGATAGGCATTATTTCCAGAATCTTATAACGAATACGAAGACATTACATATCAAAGAGATAAAGTTATGTGATAAGCAGAATACGGCATTTTGTACAACTCTTCAACATATCAAAATATTCTTTCATAATTAAAAATATGTTCTTATAAGATGTGGGATATATATATATATACACAATGGAATATTACTCAGCCATCAGAAAGGATGCAGCCTCACCATTTACCACAACATGGAAGGAGCCAGGATGTATCATGCTACATGAAATAAGTCAGAGAAAGAAATACCATATGATTTGACTCATATGTGGAATTTAAGAAAATACGGATGAACAAATGGGAGGGGGGTAAAAAAAAGAGAGAGAAAAAGAGAGAAGGAAACTGTAGAGACTCTTAAAGATAGAGAACAAACTGAAGGTTGATGGTGGGAGGGGGTTGGGGGACGGGCCAGATGGGGGATGGGGATTCAGGAGGGCACTTGCTGTCAGAATCACTAGGTGTTGTACGGAAGCGAGGAGTTACTGAACACTACTCCGGAAACCAATTTTGCACTGTATGTTAACTCACTAGAGGTTACATAAAAATTTGAAGAAAAAAGAACCATGTTCTTATAAAACGAAATGAGTCTGGTCAAAGCAAACACAATCCCTAATGAGGAGAGTTGCCTGAGGTTTTACAAGGTAGACCGAGGCACAATGAAGAGGCGTCTATCGTCCATAGTGTTTTATTTTTTTTTAAAGATTTTATTTATTTGAGAGAGAGTGAACATGAGAGAGATTATGGAGGGAGAGGGAGAAGCAGACTCACCGCCGTGCAGAGAGCCTGATGCGGGGCTTGATCCCAGGACCCTGGGATCATGACCTGAGCCGAAGGCAGCTGCCTAACCATCTGGGCCACCCAGGTGTGTCCACAGTGTTTTACAGAAAAGCATTCTAGATGACAAAAATGGGCCACTTACATATACATGCAGGGATGAAGTCTAAGATACGATTCCCGTCCTTTTGGGTACCTGGAAACGGGGAAGGGTAAAAACCTACCAACCAGACTTCCTTTAAGGCAAACTTAGTTCCTGCTCAGTATTTCCGATGAACTGATTAAGTGGTGAGGCTATTTTCCCAGACGGAACGCTGAGCTCACGTGACATCCCGTGAAAACTGGAAGCGGGCATTTTGACTTTCACTTTAAGTGAAATCCCAAGGAACGCTTTCTGGCTCCAAGTCCTAGAGGGGAATGCACATGAGAACATTGAAGGTAGCTTCGTCCAGAGGCGTTGAACAAGGTGGTGATGAGAAGAGAACTAAGAAGGAAAGACAGCGCGGAGAGATTTACGGAGAGTCTGGTCTCTGTGACTCGAGGCGGTGTTTGTTGAATAAAACATAATCGAATGAGGAGGCCTAATTTGGGGTGCTGGGGATGGAAAGGTGTGTGTGTGGGGAAGAATAGGAATTTGTAGAACAAGGATTTACAGGATAAGGCAAGTAACCAGGCAAGGAGAAGAGAAAAGAGGAAAGCAGTGAAGATTTGATAGGTTTTATAACCTAGAAGACCCAGGGGGACTCCTCTTAGCTCTCTGACAGTCACGGCCCCCTAAAGGAGGGAGCCGTAGAGTAACGGGAAACCGTATACATCAATGGCACTGAAATAACTCACAGAAATGGTTGATAGTCACTTTTCGCCTGTCGGTCTCACGTTTACATAAAAATTACATAATCGGCATGAAAGTTTCATTCCCAAAAAGGAACTGAAATATTTATAAGGAAACAGTAATACGGCCCCTTTTAGCACATAATGCCATTAATATTCGTGTAAGGGTTTTTCGTTATTTAAAAATATTCCTCAAAATGTAGATCAATGGTTGAAAAATAATCCTGAATTTTAACAGGATCTGTTTTCTCATTCTTTTAAAACTATTTTTTAAACTGTGCTTTAAGCTTTCCCAAAACGTAATTTTTATAATTTAAAAATTTATAGTTCCGACTAATGTATGAAAGACTCCTAAAACATATAAAAGGATTTAAAGGTACTGGCAAGACACAAAATCCAGGTAATCTTTCCCATTGTTTAAAATTGTACTGATTTCACCATAAACAGAGCCTTTGCTCATCTTGATTTCCTCACCAGAATATTCTCGGAAGCATCGTTGTTTCGGTAGATACTCTCTATATGGGGCTGTTGCTAAATTCTCAATGTGATGATGGTAATTCATTTTCATGACTTAAGTAATTGAGCCTATCTTTAGAGTTATTAATTATAATTACCTTCTACTGTATTTCCAAAGGAAAGTAGAATAAATAGGATGTAATCGCTCCGACCATACTGTAAAAAGCAGTCATTACATATTGACTCCCACCGGTTCAGTCACCTATAGCTGCGTGTTATTCCTTCAGGACATTTGAGGCTCAAGTTCGACGCTAAGCAATGACTTTCTCTCCCTTCCGCTTGATTGTTTACAGCCTTTCCCAGTCACCAAGGTTCCATCTGAAAACACTACGCATTGCATAGGGGAGAGAACGTGGCTGTGTTCGACGCCCCCCATAGACGGTTTCCCCTGGGCATGTGCCAGGCCCCTCACCACCCCGGCGCCCTAATAGAGAACAGGGTTTGACGTACGTTTGGCCAAAGCAGCTCGTGATACCCGTCCCCATCCTTTGACAAGAGAAATCTGCCAGCATGTACTCAAGCTAATCTACTCTGTTGGATTATAAAACCCTTAAAGGATTGGCTTCCACTGTGCCATGAGGCCCCAGCCACCACGTTCGACGCCCGTGGAATGTGTGTCTGCGCAGGGAGTAATAGCAAGTCTCTAAAGAAAAGCCATGGGAGAAGCATGAAGAGTCGTGTTGCTTCGGGCAAGTTCCCTGGGCTTCAGCAGGCAGCGGGTCTGAGTGGTTGAGAGCTATGGGCGGGACCCCCAGCAAGTGTCCTCCAGCACTTGGAGGCCCTCTGGGGCCTTTGGCCTTAGCCTCTGGGCAAAGGTAATTCTATTTTGTATCTCTGTTCATTTTTTTTTTTTTTTTTTAAAGAAACATTCTAGGGGCGTCTGGGTGGCTCAGTCAGCTAAGCGTCTGCCTTCAGCTCAGGTTGTGATCCCAGGGTCGAGTCCCGACTGGCGCTCCCTGCTCAGCGGGGCATCTGCTTCTCCTCCCAGTTTATGCTTGCTCTCTCAAATAAATACATAAAAATTTTTAAAAAAGTAAGCATTCTAATATTTAATAGGTACACAGCTTTAAGAAAAAACAGCTGGTGGGAAGTGAAAATCCCATAATTATTACTGTCGGTATCTCAATGCCTCTTTTATGGGAATGGCCATATTCTTCTTCAGCCCAGCTTTACAAAGTGATAATTTTTTTAAAAGATTTTATTTATTTGACAGAGAGAGAGAGAGAGATCACAAGTAGGCAGGGAGGCAGGCAGAGAGAGAGGAGGAAGCAGGCTCCCTGCTGAGCAGAGAGCCTGATGTAGGGCTCGATCCCAGGACCCTGAGATCATGACCTGAGCCGAAGGCAGAGGTTTGACCCAGTGAGCCACTCAGGTGCCCCACAAAGTGCTAACTTTGTTCAGATTATTGTTACCACCCTAAATTGAGCTATTACTGCTTTATAGACCTACCAGTTAACAATGCATTTGTAAATTCCTATCATCCTTTGGTTATGTCTTACAAAAAAACACACTGGAAGCTTCCAAGATTATAGATCAATGAAAGAATATGGGCATTTCTACGAAGAAAAGTTTGTTTGTTAAAGTGTGTATGGAAATGGTTGCAGCAAAAGGTTGACCAGTTATTTTGTAGATCCTAACTTGCCTTCCTCTTCTGGGAATGGCAAATAAAAAATATAGAGACTGGCTTCTTCTGAGCACAATAAATAATGATGATAATCAGAGCTACTGGTTATGGAGAGCTTATTTTGTGCCAAGCCTTTGGGTAAGCATTTAACATCTATTAACTTATTTAATATAATTCTCTATCCCTACCAGGCAAGTAGGATTACGGAGGCCGCATTACACATGAGAAAAATGAGTCTAAGAATTAAGTCCCACGGCTGCAGAGTGAAGTGAGAGAGTCAGGACGTGAACACAGAATTTTCTGACCCCAAAGATGAAGGCTAGTCCTGTACCCATGCACAGTCGTATATGGAGTGGCCTCTACCCTCTGGGACTTATAAGCATCCAAGTCCTGAAGAATGCACCTTCCATCCCGACTCTTTAAATCACCGAAGGCCAATCCCAGGAGACCTAACTGAGGAATATCACATAGGACATTTCTAACTCACTCTAATCTATTGACTTCTTTACAATTCCCCAGAGAGGATACTCTGGTATCCTCTGCAACAGGAGCCTGCAGCAATCTCTACTATCTCAAATGATCACAAAAAAGTTCCTCTATCGTAACTTTTACTTGAATTAATGTATTCTGGAATCATAAATTTACATTTCTCCCTGGATTTTTCTTATGTGTGTCTGTATACTACGCATGTACACGTGCATAATCCACACATATGGATTCATTCGAAGTAGGTAGCATTTTGAGAACAAAAATGCTAATTTTATCTGAATATACCTCTACATAATTAGATAATTAACCCTTACTTTATGACTGGCTAACAGCAAAGCCACAGAGTGATATGCTCTCTGAAGCAGAAGAGGCCTTTGTTTCAAAAATTCCAAATATTCTACAAAGTAATAGGGGATATTTTAAGTGCTACCTAAGGCTATACATTAATTTTTTTTTTTTTTAATTCATGAAGTGGACTCAGCATGGGGAAAAATCGAGATAGAAGTAAAGAGTAGCACCCAAAATACTGCTAATTACCCTTAGTACCACTCAGCAATTAACCATGTACCAGACTATGGTTTCTTTGTTAGAGTACTGAATTATTTGACTGTTAACTTTCATCCATGCTGTTTTCCCAAGCAGACTGTAAAATTTGTAGAGCCTAGGAACCATGTTATACTATGAGCGCCAGTGCTTGGCACAGTGCCTGAGGAACAGAACGAACACTGAAAATGTCAGCCCCGGGTTTTCAGGCGTCTCCCTGAACCTGACCGTCCAAAGCTGAGTCACATCTCTAAACAAGTGTCGAGCCGCAGACTGGGGCTCCACATCTGCTTCTGTGCATTTCTCTATTCCCAGCACCTAGTGGAGTGCCTGGTGCATTAGAGACCATGATAAATATTTACTCAGTGGAGGCAACTATTCTCAAAGAGCTGAGAATCACCTAGAAGCTCAGAAGTCCAAGATCACAGGCTTCACCCCAGAGAGTCTGATTCTGGGGGTCGAGGGAGAGATCCTAGACTCTGCACCAATGCCCCCAGACACGCTGGTATTGAGAAATGCAGACAAGCGCAACCTTATCCACCCGCTGCCAGGATTTCCGTGAAAGGCCCTCGGTCAGGGGAACCTGTGCTATTTGGGCCACAATGCAGGGAGCAGTACTGGCCAATTTCATAAAGGCAAGACCAATGAGAAGTGTCGCGAAGGCACAGCAGCTGACAGCACCCCTGGCTCTGAGACCTCAGTCTGTTATCTTTTAAGAAAGGAGGAAACAATGACTACGGATATTTAGAATATTTCTTAGAAAGGCAAGAGACTTCCTTATAGTGTACATATGGCCACCTGAACAATTATTTTCATTTTCAGAAAATTTGTTTGCTAAGTCCTGAACTAGAGTGGAGACAAGATCGAAGAAATGAATTTTCCTTTGATGAAAGCTCAGATTTTTGGACAAACCAAAAGAAACACCGTACAAGCCATGTACTTGGTCCTGGCCCCTCGCCTTCCCCTTGTTATGCACACATATGCAAAAAAGACAAGTCAGGGAAGGGAGAAATTCGTAAAAAGAGGTGCACAGGTTAATATAGAAACTGCACATGATTTATTTTCAGAGAAGCACCAAGATATTGATGGCACTGTGGGGGAAAAATTAAGCAGTATTTTAAGCTAAGATGGGGCATAAAACACGTCAAGACATTGTACCCGAATGGGGCAGTGCAGGTCATGTGACTTCTTGGGAGGAACCATGCACCAGAATCAGGACCAGGGACTCAGCCTTCCTCTTAGGGTCACTCGGCTCCAAGCACCAGTCAGTCTGAATGCTCACAGGATTGCAATAAAGGGTCACATGAGAACCTCAGATCTCCAACAGCCCTGATGCTCAAGCCAGTGGCCAGAGTGGCTTCAACTTCTTAAAAGGAAAGCATTTCAATTCAAATTTACAGACATCTGCTCCCTAGGTTTCCCAGTTCTGCCCCACCTCCTCCAACCAGGAGCGGCTCTCCGTGCAGGAAGGAGGGTGCAGGGAAATCAAGGCACCCAAGTATTCCCGGCTCTCTGCACTTGCGTCGCCCTGCGGATCCCACACCCACAGAAGCACTAACACATACAGACAAGCTTTCGTACCAAAGGTCTGTGGCGCGGCAGGCACTCTCCTCGAGGTGCCCGAATGGTGGAGAAGTGGAGGCATGCAGTCCCCGCCTTCACAGATGGTATCTAGCACAGAGGACCAGCTCCCCCACAGGTAACCGCAAGAAAGGGGAGTGCAGACAGGAAAAGCCCATCATGCCTCGGGAGACCTTAACAGGGATGCCTGACCACACCCAAGACCCACGTCTCTGACGAGGTAAGAACAAATTCTATTTAAAGGCTTCTTTGCGGCTCTCTCGAATTCCCAAGGGGAAGCATCCTCTTAGGGGATACTTGGCAACCGGCTCTGAAGAGCGCCCAAGACCAAGTCCGCCGCACCTCTGTACTACCAAGAAGCGAAACTGACTGATGTAAACGCAGATTTCTGATTAGTAAGTGCAGGCTCACAGGGGAGTGGAGAGCCACAAGTTCTTGCTGGGGAACAATGTTTCTCCAGGCTGGAATGTTCGGCTTCACTACAATGTGTCCATTCAGGCAGGAGACAGGGAAGAGAGCGATATTCCCCCTCCCAAAGGGAGTGTAATGTCCTCCTTGGTGAGACACGTGCAAATATGATTATGCCTGTAACTCTCACTGTACACAAAATAGCCAAGCACATAAAATTCCAACCAGAAGAAAAAAAAAAAAAAAAAACATGGGAACCTATGCATGACAGAGGAATGCTGACTGTGAAACCATGACAAACTTCGCTGCACCGGTATTACATTATTCCCTCTCTGCTTAGTGCTTGCTAACTTGGGGCAGGGGAATCTTGAAACATTTCAGAGTTCTTCCCAGGCTCAGTCCTAAGGAATGACTTCTTCTCTTCTGTGAGGCAGCTGTGTCTTTGCCAAGGAAGAGGCTGGGTAAGGGAAGTCAGGTGAAAAGTACAGACGCTCCAGGACAGGGAACGGTGTGGTGTGCAGCCTGGAACGTAACTGACCCTTTTGAGATTCCGATTTCCTCTATAAAGCAGGGACTGCTCTAATGAGTATCATATCCGATTTGGATACTTATCGGATTAAATAAAGTGATACAAATAAATGTGTCTCAGATCATCCTAATGTATATCATTTCCCCCTTTTAAAAAAAAGAATTTATTTATTTATTTGACAGAGAGATCACAAGTAGGCAGAGAGGCAGGCAGAGAGAGGGGGGGAAGCAGGCTCCCTGCTCCATCCCAGGACCCTGAGATCATGACCTGGGCCGAAGGCAGAGGCTTAACCCACTGAGCCACCTAGGCATCCCTCCCTTTTATCTTTAAGAAATTGTTTTTATTTAAGAAATACTGGCTTTTCTTTTCAAGTATTTATTTGTCAGAGAGTGAGCACCAGCAGGGGGAGCAGCAGGAAGAGGAAGATATAGACTCCCTTCTGAGCTAGGAGCCTGATGCCTTATCCTAGGGACTCCAGGATCCTGACCTGAGCTGAAGGCAGATGCTTAACCAACTGAGCCACTCATGCACCCCAAATATTGGCTCCTTTGTTCAGAGGTGAGCCCATTCCCTATCTTTACATGTATGCACAAGACTTCCCCCTCATGATGGTCATGACCGTGACTGTCGTAAGTTGCATGGTCACCATGCTCGCCTCTAAACTGTGAACTGTGGCACACCCTGTACTCTCACTGTTGTTCTTGATACCAGAGCGGACACTCTGGGATCAAGGAACCAGTATTTCGATGGAGATCAAGGTCAACACGTGAAGACAGGAACCAGCATTTCACTGGGGGAGAATCAGTATTTGAGGGAGGGGACTGTGACGTGAAAGGGGGTACCCTTAATAGCTCTAGCTTTCTAGATTCTAACTTTTTAAAGAATTCTGGTGCTCTAAGGTAAGAAATCAAGAGTCTTGCTATCTGTCGATTCAGGGCTCCAAGATGCTATATTATTTTACTGAATCCTCTCTTCCTTAATGGTTCTTTATGCACTCAAGGATCTCTTTAGGAGAAATGAGAGGTCTCTTCCCTCCCTCCTAGGACTTTCCTACTTTCCTATTTAATGACAGAACACCCGCTGGAATTCTAGGGCAGCCTGGCTGTGTTCTTCAAGCTCCTTATAGTTTTAGAGCTTCGAACATGAGGGCACTAATTAATGGCATTTCCATCACTCACAGGTGGCCCAACATTTCCGCCATTCCTATCGGTAATACCCTAATCGTATAACCACCAGCACCGGAAGCCTGGGGCTATTCAGAATCTGTATTTGTCCCGTTCTGAGGCTGAGAAACGTAGCTGGTGCCGGAACAAAGCAAATTTCACTGCACAAATGACCAATCTTTTGGATGCATGCTTCGCAGAGGCCCCTGGGTCCACTTGGTGGCCCCGTTCTTCTGTGTTCTAGGTCACCCTTCGGACACGGCATCGGTTAACGCTGTGTCCATCTCTTCTCCCGGGCAGGCATTCAGCACTGCTTTTCATTTCAGACTTGCGCCGCTGGAGTGATTTTGCTGCCGTCAGACTGTATTATGGATATTAGGTCTTGAATGAGCTGTAACTTTCTGCAATTGAAAATTTATAACACAAAGACAATTTCATTGGGCTCTGTCGCTGTTTAACACACAGTCCCTTGAGTACTGCGGATCGTGTGGGTTTCGATGACATTACCTCTACTGCCCACACGTGCTCAATTACGAAGGTGGTCTATTTTCATCCCTTGGCTGCTCTCTTAAGCCCATTCAGCTTCGCCGGGATAAAAATATGTCCGTATTCCCTTCCCCTGATATTCTACCCTCGTCTATACCAGGCTTTTGCCCTTGTAAAACCATGACCTGCTTGTAAAAACCGGTACCAATGGACAAATAAGATAATGATGAAAACTGGCCTGGAAGCTTGTGTTAGAGGTTAGATCTTTATTAAAAAGCAACTCTTTTGCAAGGATGTGGATGATTTTTCTCTTCCGCGTAACTGACCACGCCCTGGCAGACCTGTGAATTGGCAGTGACTCCCCCAAGAACAAAGCAGGAGGGAGCGAATCAGGATGAAGCAGGATGACCCGAGGATCACGGAACCACATGTTTATAACAGACAGGAACTGTACCTTCTCTTAGAAAAAGGTCTGAATAATCACATTCTCCACTTTTTAAAAATGAGGGTTTTATCATTAACACAAGATTTAAAGGTCAATATTCATCCACATTAGTATTCAAAATCTGTTATGGATTTTCTGTGAATTAGTGTTAAAGAACCAGTTCTTTTATTAAGAGTGATCTTTCGGAGGGCTGGCTGTGTCACCAGCTGCAAAACTAGATTCTGGGGCCCACCCTTTACATGGTCACTCTTTTTCACCAGGCGATCTTCTCTTTCCCTGAAGAAATCACCAAGACCAACTTACTACTGAGCTGCCACTCGCTGCAAAGTGTTTCCGCCGTGTCACATTTCATTTTTCGCTGTCAGTGCCAGGAAGCAACCACAACACGGTGGGGAACATCTCACAGTGGCTCACGGATCTGTATTCATGGAGCACACAGACAATGCTGGGAAGGTGGTGGGAGCTGGAAGAACACTAGAAGATTCTTTATCCACAAAACTCGTGGTGCTGACTTGTTTTCTTTGGACTTTATGAACGGTCACAAAGACTGGCACCTAAGTCAGCTTTCAGAAGAGATCTATAAAGTCCGAGATAACCACCAGCCGCTAACTGGAAACCCTCCTGAGCTAGGAGGATGAATCTCAGGGTTAAAGTTTAGCCACCTAATAAAAAATATAAAAAAATAAATTAAAAAATTTTTTTAAAACCCATAAAAATAAAATAAAAATAAAATTTAGCAACCTAAGCCCTGCAAAGATGTCATGGCAGTTTCTGCTTAGGGACTGAGCACACAATGTCCATAATGAACCTTGAGGTTCTCTGGGCTCTCAATACGGTGGCTGCCCCATGGACCAGACGGATGAGGGCTGGCTTCCTTTAGGACAAACTTACAGGCACTGAGATGTTTGAACCTGTCTTTTTGTCCTCAGGTTTCTAGGGCTTCCTAGCACCAACTCAACCCCTCACCACTCTGCCAAGTTTTTGACAAAGTCCAATACTCTAACTTTCAAGCTGTTTTGCTGGGAACTGTTTTCAGTGAATTGCAATTTGATGCAAGTTATTTTGTTTTACGGTATCTTTTCGTTGAAAGACCACATTTTCCGTGCAACAAAGGCTGAACTTGTCTTAGACGTCCAGTGAATCTCTCTCTGTTTTCTTAGTCCATGCACTCAACAGCTCAGGGTTTCTCACATTTCTAACACTGGAGGGGTGCCCTCTCTCTGAGTTTCAACATGGGGCTGTGCATAAACCAACAATGAAAAGGTACAGCAGGAAAGAGAAAGGAAGTGCTATTGTAACAGACTGGGCTTCCTTAATATGTATTCCCCCAACAATTAGTCGCTTAGTGTTTACAAATACAAATAGCCATATACACGCATGCACACAAGGGCACGTACACACAAAGACAAATACAGGCACACAGAGCTATATAAATATGCTTACACTAACGCGCGCCCGTATACAAATGTCCACTTGCAACGCATAAACACAAATAAATGTTAAAGATTATGCTAGTGGCGCTGTGGGGAATAAAAAAGAAATACACTGTATTCTCAAAAATATGTAATCTGGTTAGAAATATGAAAACCATGGATATTTCAGAACTCAGGGCCGTTAATATAAATATATTTTTATGTATACATATATGTACATATACACGCAGAGGCAGAAGAGTATATACACACATATGTGCACTTCAGAACTCAGCACTTTTAATACAACATAGTGATAAGTGCCTGGGAAGAAGAGAAGGCCGTGGGGCATCAGAGAAAACAAAACTGTATCATGGCAAGGAAGGAAGAATGGGCGGGCGGTCCGTGAAGGCAGAGATGGTCGAGAAGACTCCAGCCTCCTCAGGGATCTCGCGAGACAGCTTGGGCCCCAAATGGTTTCGTTTTAGGGAGATTGTGAGCTGTGACAATCTGGCATGAAGTCCGTGTTTGCTGAATGAACGGCTGAAAGTATGAATGAGCCCAGACGACTGCCACGTGAGAATGTTCCCTGGGGTCTGTGATGAACTAGGAGGGCGAACACTCGGAGTATATAGCACGGCTGTAGGAAATATAAAATGCCAACCACTAATAACGTGTCCATCATAAAACCAGCCAGACCTCCCAGATGCACTCGGCTTCCACCGATATGACGGCTTCCTTCTCTTCTCTAATAACGCTGCGCTCCGTGTGCCAACATGGACTTAGACACAGCTCTGTGGGCCGTACTAATCAGCTGCCACCACAGTTAACCAAGGATAAGGCCGTTTTTGTACACATCATCAAGGTTTCAATGTTTTCTTTTTTCAGAAAATCGTGGAAAAGACGATCCTTGTCTTCTAGCTACTAATGCACGCACGGGTGTTTCTACCTGCCCGTAGATAATGCTGTCTTGAACATTCTGGAGATTGGTCAGACTCCTCTCTTACTCCTTGTTTGCTTAATATTAGAATCTACTCTACAAGGGCTATATTGATCTTCTTGTAAGTAGACTGGTCTCTTGTTGGCCTCTTGAAACATGAGAGCAGTCACGTGGTAGCAAGGCTTCTGCTGGTGCAGAGGGGACACAGGGTTCTGGAAGGATTCAAGATCCCCTGGTTATCACACAAGAAGCTGGAAATAAACTCAGGGCACGAAACCACAAACTCAGATGTAGGTTTAACTGTCTTCTAAGACACAGGTCACCGTCAAGGTATTCCTGTTACCCCGTCACGGTTTTCTAGACAGCACATTTTGGTTACTCAAAGGAGGTGAAAATGGCTGCCAAAGTAGTACAAAAAATATTTAAATTTTTTTTTTTTTTTTTGTCAAATGGAGAGAGAGATCTTATTCTGAGTGATGGCAAGAAGATTTGAGGAAATTTACCGAAAATTATAAGCGGATGTTGACAGAAGAAGATGAACGGTTGGCAGAAGCCACACAAGCCCAAAGGCTGCGATTTTAAAAAACAGGAAATTCAAGTAAGCACAGAGCATTACTCTGTTTGAAAAATAGCAGGCGTATAAATTAAGTTGCCAAGGAAGACATCAAAAACAAACAGTATAAATGAGTTTTAGGAGACAAGTAGACACTTTAATGGGGACAGCAAGGATTTAAGGCTATAGTGACAAAGGAAGGAGGTGGGACAGAGACACTGAGAGGTGACAGGCGGTGTGACAAAACGCCACCATCACTATTTTAATAGCATCAACTCTGGACCACTGTGCCATTTCAGAGTAACGGAAAATGAAGAAGCTGCGTTATTAGATAATAGATCATCGGTTTATTAAAAACAGGAGTGCAAGGAGAAGCTCCATCCCTCACAGGAAGAGTATTTTCAAAATTTAGTTGCGAAGGGTGACTTATCCTTTCTGAGTGATTCAGCTGCTTGTGTGAGACTCTTATTTTTTACCGAATTAGCCGCTGTATACCTGTCTCTCTGTACCAGTGTGTCCTACCCAGAGGCTCTTTCCCTGTGGCCACATCACAAATAATCCAAGTCTCTGAATAATCCCAATTTCTGGTTCACCAAAGTTTGGATTTATGCCCAAGCAAGTTCATTTTATAGCCCACAAGAGAGATGACTCTTCCTCCCGAGTATCAACGGTCTGAGGCTCAGGGCATGGTGCAAGCGGCGCCTGCTCTTTAACCATCTGTGGGCACAGAGGTCCCCACGCGGCATCTATGCAAGTTCCTGGCCATTTCTACAACTCATCAGGTCAGTCTCAAGAGAGAGCCTGCTGACCCTGAAACCCTCATCCGTAACGGTCCAGCTAAGGACCCATTAGAAAGGGAGTCATTTAGATCAAAGTGACTTATAAAACAATATCCTGGGCACCTGGGTGGCTCAGTGGGTTAAGCCTCTACCTTCAACTCAGGTCATGATCCCAGGGTCCTGGGATTGAGCCCCGCATCGGGCTCTCTGCTCAGCGGGGAGCCTGCTTCCCCAGCTCCCTCCTACTTGTGATCTCTGTCTGTCAAATAAATAAATAAAAAATCTTAAAACAAACAAACAAACAATGTCCTGTGGTCAGCAGGCAAATTTGGCTGTGTGCCTGTATGGGATGTACCTGTGGCTCCCAGGGAGAATTTCAGCCTGTGCTTTCCCCCGCCATCCTGATCTACAAGAAACCACCTCATGCTTTTCTTTAAAATGAGGCACAGGAGTCAGAAGGAAGTATTACATCATCCACAAGCTACAGAAAGTGATTAGTAGAGGAATTTATGAATATCTATCAGAGGGATTTTGAATCCATTGAACATCTTTTGAAAATTTTCACGTGATTACAGGTTGTAAGCTCCATGAGAGGAATGAAAAATGTTGTATGATCCACTGTATACCTAGAAATTCTCGCAGCGCTGGGCACAGAGCAGGCATCAGCAAATCGTGTTGAATAAATGAACACGTGGGGGACAATGCTTTCCTAAATTTCCTCTTTGCCTGAAATAAATGGCCACTAAGTTTTAGAAAAGTTCCAAGAGTCACTTAATGTTACATTTGTAAAATGCTGAATCCTTTTTTGTTTTAGATACGAAAACATCAAGCAAATTAACGTGTGTATTGTACCGCAATTTATTTTCAACTGAGCAACATTTCCATCTTTCGGAGGTATAAAGAAGCTAAGTGGTATTATCCTTTCCCAAACAGGCACGAACACAGTTGGAGCCAATCTGCTTTCACAGGGAAGCTATTAACAACAACAAGCACGGCCACAGTAAGTGTGTGGAGGTGCGCATATACACATAAATCTCATCCTTCAGGGTTGAGAGACACGGTGGGGGAGGGAGGAGGGGGTGAGAAAGAGAAAGGAAGCGGGCAGGGAGAGAGAGGAGGAGAAAAGAGGGGAAAGAGAGAAAAAAAGGGAAGGAGAGAGGGGGGACATACATCCTCACATTCCTACGTATATTAACTTTATATGATGCCATGTGTCGTAGTTTCGTTAGACATCCTCCCCCAGAGGTCAAGGTCTGGCAAAGGAGCTTACGGACGGGGACCTGCCCATTCCTCATCCCTGCAGAAGGCTAGCCACTGCGCTACGTGGTAGGCATGGCCAGTCCTCCGAGAAGAGCAAGAACTGTGCAGCGCTACGGAACGTTACAGAGAATCATCACCCCACTCTTCTCCCTGCCCCCCGATGCCTCAAACTCAGGCTCGCCCAGGCTCCCCGATTCCCATGTAGTTTCTAGAGTCATGACGGACTGTTCTGGGGCCTGTTATTTTCAAATCCCTTTTTTGAACTTGTGTCTTTAGTAGCTCGATGATGAGAACAGGAACAGTGTCAGAAATGCTAACCATAAAGGACTCCTCAGAAAAGGCCTGAAGGTAGAAAGCATGGCTCACGAGCCTTGGCAACGCGTGCTGTGGTGTGGCGTGTGCCTTCGGGAACTGCCCGGTCACGCCCCTGATGGTGGCCTTTCAGAATGGCCACAGGCACAAGAACACTTTCACGACAGCAAGTTCACACGTGACAACGGTTTTGCGGATGCGTGTCCAAGACTGTAAGCTTCCTGAGGACAAAAGTCTTATTTTGTTACACGGCGAGCTTGGCCATCATCAACACCCGATATGCGTAAGTAAAGTTGAGTAGATCTGCCTGAGACCATTTTTGCCCCATGATTTGTCGGTTTGAAGAGGTCCATTCCTCCCGGTTTTAAATGAGCAAATGCCAGAGGACGGGAAAAAGGAGGGTCCGCCCCCTCCGTTACCAAGTTAGGAAGGTTTTGGAATACTATCTATGGAAGGATTACTTTCTGAAAACTTTTTTTTTTTAAAGGATTTATTTATTTTAGAGAGAGCGAGCGAGTGCAAGTGGGGGAGGGACAGAAGGAGAGAGAGAGAGAACCCTCAAGCAGACTCCCCCGCTGACAGCGGAGGCCCATGCGAGGCTCCATCCCGAGACCCCGACGTCAAGACCTGAGCCTAAACCAAGAGTTGGAAGTTCACTGACGGAGCCCCCCAGGCGTCCCTAAAGAACAATCTGAATGAGCACAAGTTGGGGGATTTCTGCGGTCACCGTCTGAAGGGTTCAGCAGGCTGCAAACTGGCACAGAGTCAACTGATGCTATCTTTAGGTTTTTTGACTCTGTCTACCAGGTTATTTCTGAACATCATAAAAGCGTTCTCAGCTTGGCTCTGTATTGTGTAACGCAGATGTCCTTGGTTACTACACTGATTAGTAAGTGGTTTGTATTATTCTAATGGTTTCCATCGTTATTAGAAAAAAAAAAAGAAAAAACAAAACAAAACAAAAAGAAACCCAGTTGAGGGAGGCTGCGAAGCAAGACTGTTCTGCACAGTATTGGGGCTGACAGGAGGTCATATCCAGAAAGGATCCAGGTATGCGGGCATGCTCTTGCTGCACAGACCCACTGACAGTAAAACCCTGCTTCAAAGGCTGAACAGTGCTGTGTCTTTTTAAAAAAATGAATGTTCCTTTCAAGGGCCGCTTGAAAAATATGATGGAAGGCAGGACAGCAACCAAAGGTAGCTCCCAGAGATGCCTTTACTACCTGGAGCTGAAGTATACGCAGGACCTTTTACAATGGGCTCACCTTCGGCCATGATTCTAGGCTATGCGGCTGCCTGGCAAATACAGATAAAATTATAAAAAAGGAGAACAAGGCCCCTCCCCTCCCCCACCCTCCGCCATCTATATGAGACCTTCCTTGAGGAGCCCGTTTCCTCAGTGAAAGATATAATACTTTCCATGACAGACGTACAAACCTCTATTCTCTCCAGTCTTCAGACCCTTTCTCTCAGCACACTAGGCTCTACGTGCCCAGAACGAGACCTCCCAAAAGACTTCGTCTGTAAAAAGCCCTGCGGGGGGTGCTGCATGCAGAAACAGACAGCCAAAATCATTCTTTTCTTGGAGTCAAAGACAGCAAGGAAAGACTCAAACCTCTCAGCAGTGGGCACGATTTCTTCGTCCCAGTGATCAGCGGTGTAATTTACGCTTATTTCTGTGATTGTCTGGCTGACCCCGGTCTCCTCGACCTGGCCACAGGCTCCACGAGGGCATGAACCGGATTTGTTTCTGTTGGTTCCAGTTTCCCCAGCAGAACACGCAGTCTGGCACTTAGTAGGGCCTCAAATATGTGTCAGGGAAGGGAGGAGCAGAGAGAGGGAGACCAGCAGAGAGGAAGGAGAAAGGGGTACTGCCGAAGAGAAGATGCTGCTTCATGGTTGGGCCTTAGAAAAATCTGCCTGTTCGATGGCACACACATAGTCCAGACCTACAAATAGTCAGACACTTGACATGTGCTGGATGTTCACAAGCCCATGGAGAGTGGCTAGCCTCAGCAAACACTAAGATAGGTCTTAAAATTTTACACCAACCATGTAATTGGACCCATCAAGGGAGAAATTGGTTTGCTATGCCTGGAAATCGGTGGGAATGTCATTATTTCTGAATTTGCAAATTAATGTTTGGTTGAAAGGTCCAATTGTGTGGACTTGTCAACTTCTAGGGCCAGATCTGGGCCCAAGCTGGGGATTTCTGTCCCCAGCAGGAACACACCTGGGGGTCTATGTCACAGAAACCGCGGACACAGGGCTCATGTACAGGCTGAACCACTACCTGCCAGCTCGCGGCACCTCAAATGGACAGAGGCCATTTACAGCTTTTAGGTGTCGATTCGAGAGGTACTGGTTGGCCAGTCCACATGCTGTCTGATCCACACCTGCAGTCACGCTGCACGTCAAGGACTGCAGGCGTCAGACAGACAGGAGCACCATTCAAGTGTCTGTAAGAGCCTGAGCGCCGCCTCTCGTGCTCCTATGGCAGGTCCCACTATGGCCCTTCTCCAGATCGTCATCTAGGAAATCAAGGGCCCACACCGCCAGCGCAGATGGAGGGCTTGGAGGGGACTGGAGATTGGGACAGGGCATTGGAGGATGAATCAAGAGGCCCCCGATGCAGGAGAGGTAGAAGCGGAGGCTCTTTCGGAGTCTCAGGGCTGAATGGAGCATTCTGGAACCATTCCTTGGCTTCTGGAAGAGCAAGCGTGCTCCCCCAGGGCAAGCTGGTTCTTGGAGGTGGGTCTTTGGAGATGCTTGTGATTTACAGGAGTTTCAGCTTCAGAGGTAGTGGGGGTTAGCGTGTCTTCAAATAATACAAAGTAAGCTTGGAGTGATTTTTTTTCTCTTGGTGAATTTCATCTTTTATCCCCACAACAACGGAAATGAAATCCCGTTAGAACATTAAGAACCAAAGAAAACCCAGCGAAGTTTTCCTTTCTGCTTCTGGAAGTCAGGAGCACACGGGATGGGGAGAGTCTTGCCGTCTGATAAGTCAACGCCTGGGGAAATATTTGCTCACCAGCACCAGAAGCCAGGAATCCTCTTTCCCTTCAGTGCGTAAATTAAATTAACCGGTAAAGGCGCATCCTTCCTGTCTGCAACTGCTGCACTTCCTGGTAGGGAAACTCACTGAAGTCCGTGTTCCCTGCCCCTGGGGAAAGTGCTCCAAGAATGTTCAACGACTTGGAGGAACCTCCCTTTCCCCTGGGGAATTCGCGCTGTACCTGCCTCCAGTCCAATTCTGGGAGTGCCCGGAAAACCAACTGTTGGGAAACCCAAGGCGGAGGAAGGAGCGCAGTGGCCCCTGGGAGACCCACAGGGTTGTGCATGATTACCAAAATGCATCCGCGACACCCTCAGTGAGATCTGCCATATGCAAGTGACACCTTAGTGACCAGAAGGGGTGGGGGAGAGCCCACAGCCAAGTACATGGCACAGCAGGGACGCGGAGGAAGACAGAGCCATCCTCTCGACCGTGAAGGGTTCCAGGTCCTCCGATCAATCCCAGAGCGAGGCTGGAGGTGCCTGCTTGCACCTGGAAGCAATTTGCATTTTTCTGTGAAAAGCCTATTTGGATCCTTTGCCCATTTCTTTACTGGGTTTCTGAATTCCAAATGATAATGTCTAAAAGATTTTTAAATATTAAAATATTAACTTTGTCAACGAAAAGAAACTGAAGCTCTACAGCGCAAACATGACATTTCTGAAGATGATATTCCCTCCCGAAACGGAGAGAATAACGAACGGGCTGTGTGAGACGGAACCAGGAATTTGATTCATGTTACGACAGAAACTTTCTCTATTCTTGTAAATGCTAGGGAAAGGTCCACGAGAGTGCTCGTCACAGGCTTTCTCGAAAAAGTTACGCTAGCTCTCCAGAGTCACTGAAAGCTGTCGGAATGCAAGGTTTCTGAGCAGGCCAATTTGGATGGAAACAAGAATTTCCCAAGCTTTCTCTAAAGCAGCGGGTTCACCCTGACCCTTCCTCAGGGAAGATGGATGACCACGAAGTAAAATCGGAGTTTTAGGAAGCAGGTTGATGGAATTTCACCTCCTCGGATTTCTGCTCTGTTATACCCAGTCCTCTTCAATGGATCTGTTCTGGTTTACTCAAGAAATGTAAAGTTTCAGGGGAAAAAAGATACCGTACCTCTGAACCATCACACCTCTGTTGTTAACACGCGGAGACAGGGTGTCAAGGTTACACCGCCTTCCTGGGAGGTCTCCTTATTGAGAAATCATTAGTCCCCATCTGGCTTCGGCTTTGTTCACGTATCTGGTCAACCGGGTGGCATGGGAACGTGCCTTCGGCAGACCACTCTGCCCAGCGACTCTGCTCCCCTTGCTTTGTGGAGTCACCCCACCCTGAGACACGCAGGGGACCAGAGCGCCTCCATCCTCATTTCGCAGAGACTGACAGAGGAGTTAAGTGACTTGAGAAAGGTCAAGCCACCAGTCACTGGTCAGGACCAAAATAGAATCGGGGTTCGCTGACCTCCTTGTCTCTTGCTCAAATGCTTCAAGGACAAGAGAAGTCCCTCCTGAGCTGTAAAATCACACTCCCAGGCTTTTGATTTTTCTCTCCCTTCAAGAGGATGAGCGGAGGTACTTCTGTACCTTTTGTTTTGCTGATACCCAAAGGCCAGCCTGTTGAATTGGTGGGGAAACCAAAGGCCAAGAATCCCAAAATGGAAGACTTCACCTTCTCCAGGGACTGGCTGTGACCTGCAGCAAAAGTGGGAGGCAGCCGTGCCTTGACTTTTCCATTAAATGGGAATGTTTTGAACCAGGTATGGAGTATACTAACCTTTTCACCTAAGTAACCTAGCCTTGAGTCCTGTTATTCAAAGGTGTGGGAATGCCAGGTGACTGAGCATGCCACTTATGGAGAAAACAAGCACCAAGAAGCGCGGACATCCTGGGAATATTACTGGGCACGCTGGCTTAGGACTACTGAGCACAGGGACGAGGAAGCAACACAGCGGGGGTTTACTCATCGTGCAGTTGGACGAGCAGCCCTGGGCTCTGGCACTACTGAAACAGTTCACCTTTGCTGTGCAAATCAGGCCTGACACAGGGCCTTATTTAATTCACAGACATGCTTATACTTCTGCAAAACCGAACAAAAAAAATAGCTTTTAATTACTATTTGGAGAGCATCTGAGACAATTAAATGCTTCTGATTACCCTTTTGTTTTTTAAAAACATAGACTCAGAGAGTAAACATTTCTACACAGCCATTAGAGCAAAATGCCTTTTGAGGGAGAATGCTTTGAATACATTTTGCCTTATAAAAAACAAAACAAAACAACAACCATATAAGACGACAGCACAGAAAAAGGCTGTGAGGCATGACATGGCCCGTGATGTTGGGCATGCGTGAGTTAGCTCCTACACGGTCCAAACTAGAAGCGCAGAGGAATGCTATTAGCCTAAGCCTGACCCTTTGGAAGTTCAATGTCACGTCACCTGGGGTCAGGGACAGGGCCACTCAAAGCGAATCCTCTCTAGACAGCCAGGTACTTTAAAAAAATATCTGAGCAAATATGGTATTCATCACCTCGAGTCGAGACTCTGTTCTAGGCATCACGTTCACGACCTGACCCCATCGTATCTGTCATCTTTGTTTCTATCCTAAATATTAAACAGTCAGACCTCAACCCCCAGTAGTTGTCCAGCATGACTTCAAGTGAGACCCAGCTCTAGAGGGGAATTCCAGGGCACGAACAGGGAGGAACAGGTAAGCCAGAGCTACAGGAAGGCAGTGAGGATCCTTTGGGCATTATCAACGTTGGAGAAACACTGGTCTTTCTGAATGATGCCTAACCCATTCCTACCGTGCTCTACATTTTACAGAGCACTTTGACTTTGTGATGGTGATAGGATTTCTATCATTCTTCCCATTTGGTGATGAGAGTACATGGCATGGTGATTCTTCCAAAGCCACATGGGTAGTGAATGTCCGAATTCAACCATAGGCTCTTCTAAACCAGCCCACCTTATTCAACAATCTCTCTCAATGGTCTTTATAAAAGATGCCAGTGAAGAGAGATGATATAAAGGAGGAAACTACATTGTGTTGGAGAAAGGATCGCTGGTTGTCGGTGTGATTCACAAATCATGCCTTCAGCTGCTGGGAGGAAGCCCAACACAGGGGTCTGAGCATGGAATCATGAGCCAGACCACCCAAATTCTAATTCAAGTTCTGCATTACCAGCTGTATGATCCTGGACACGTTACTCAACTCTCTGTGGCCGAGCTGCCTTATCTGTTTTTCTTTTTGGTACAATATACTGATTTGACAATTTTGTACATCACAGAATACTCACCCCGATAAGTGTAATTCCCATCAGTCACCGTGCCTTATTTCAATATTATCAGCTATATTCTCCATGCTATACTGTTTATTTCTCTGACTTATTCACTGTATAACTGCAAGTTTGTATCTCTTAATCCCCTTCACCTATTTCACCCCTCCCCACCCCCTTCCCCCTCTAGCAGCCATGAGTTTTTTTCTCCGCACTTAAGAGTCATATGGTATTCGTCATCTTCCTCTGTTTAACATTTTTCACTTATTATAATACACTCGGGGCCCCTCCACGTTGTCACAAATGGCAAAATATCTCATTCTTCTTCATGGCTGAGTAATGTTCCATTACATATATGTGTGTCTGTATCTACAGGCCACATCTTTCATCCCTTCGCTTATGATGGACACTTAGGTTGTTTCCCAGTCTTGGCTACTGTAAAGAATGCTACAATAAACAGAGGGGAGCGTGTACCTTTCTGAATTAGTCTTTTTGTTTTCTTCTGATAAATATCCAGTAGTAGAATTATAAGACCACATGGCATTTCTATTTTTAATTTTTTGAGGACCCTCCACACTGTTTTCCAGAGTAGCTGCTCCAATTTACATTCCTCCCAACAGTTCCCTGTTCTCCACATCCTCCTCAACCCGTTTCTTGTCTTTTTGATACTGTCCATTCCTGACTGGTGGGAGATGGTATCTCATTACGGTTTTGATTTGTATTTCCTGATGATGCGTGACGCTGAGCATCTTTTCATGTGTCTGTTGGCCATCTGGATGTCTTCTTTGGGGAAAAACGTGTCTATTCAGGTCTTCTGATTTTTTTAATTGGATTTTTAATTTGGGGTTTCTTGGTGTTGAGTTGTATAAGGTCTTTACATATTTTGGATATTAGTTCTCCAACCTGACCTATCATCTGCCATTATCTTCTCCCATTTGGTAGACTGCCTTGTCATTCTGCCAATCATCTCCTTCACTATGGACAAGCTTTTCTGTAATCCCAATAGTTTTCTTTCCTTTTTTTTTTTTTTTTTTTTTTTTTTTTTTTTTTTGACTTTATTTCCCTTGCCTGAGGACACAAGTGGTATCTTTAAGGCTGACACCATAGGCTGTTTTCTGTTAGGAGTTTTACGGTTTCGGGTCTCATATTTAGGTCTTTAATCCATTTTGAGTTTATTTTTCTATCTGGTGTAAAAAAAAAAAAAGTGGGTCCAGTTTTCCTAGCACCTTTGTCAGAGATGGACCATATAAGTGTGTGTTCATTTTTGGACTCTCTAATCGGTTCCACTCATCTACGTGTCAGCTTTGGTGCCATTAGCATACTGATTTGAATACTACAGCTTTATAGCATTTCTTGAAATCTGGGATTTGATACCTCCAGCTTTGTTCTTTCTCGAGATCGCTTTGGCTATCTGGTGTCTTTGTGGTTCCGTACAGATTTTAAGATTGGCTGTTTTAATTCTTTGAAAAATGCCACTGGTCTTTTGATGGTCGTTGCAGTGAGCGTATGGAATACTTTGGGTAGTACGAACATTTTAACAACATTGATTCTTCCAATCCATGAGCATGGTGAATCTTTCCATTTGTTTAGGTCACCTTCAATTTCTTTGATCACTGTCTTATAATTTTCAGAGTACATGCCTTTCACTTCCTTGGTTAAATTTATTCCTAGGCATTTATTCTTTTTGGTACCAGTGGGACTGTTTTCTTAATTTCTCTTCTGGCTACTTCATTACTAGTACAGAAGCAAACAGAATTCTGTATATTAATTTTGTGACCTTCAAGTTTACTGAGTTCATTACTAGTCTTTTTTTTTTTTAAGATTTTTATTTATTTATATGACAGACAGAGATCACAAGCAGGCAGAGAGGCAGGCAGAGAGAGAGGAAGGGAAGCAGGCTCCCCGCTGAGCAGAGAGCCCGATGCGGGGCTTGATCCTAGGACCCTGGGATCATGACCTGAGCCAAAGGCAGAGGCCCTAACCCACTGAGCCACCCAGGCACCCCCAATACTAGTTCTAATAGTTTTTGGTGGAGTCTTCAGGGTTTTTTTAATGTGGTATCAGGTCATCTGATACCAGGGATGATTTTACTTCTTCCTTACCAATGCGATGCCTCTTGTTTCTTTTTCTTGTCTGATATTTGCGGCTAGGACTTCCAAAATTATTGGAAAAAAGTGGCATGTGTGAGCAGCTTTGTCTTGCTCCTGATCTTACAAGAAAGGCTTCTGTTTCTCACCATTAAGAATGTGAGTTTCCTTATCTTTCAAGTGAGCATGATAAGAGAACCTGCAGGAACCAAGGGCCTCTTTCCTCCTTGACATTATTTTTCAGTTTAAAAAAATTTTTATAAGTAGAACTTAAGGACAATGTTTTATTTTTTTTAAGTTTTTAATTTAAATTCCAGTTAGTTAACATACAGTGTAACACTAGTTTCATGTATAGAATATAGTGATCCGACAGTCCCATACATCACCAGGGGCTCATCGTAACAAGTGCGTCTCCAAATCCCATCACCTGTTTAACCCATTCCCCCCACCCCGCTCTGGTGACCATCAGTCTGTTCTCACTACTTGAGATCCAACCTAGTCCCTGGGTTCATGAGGCTCACTCTTCTCTCAACAGCTGAAAAACTGTGGACTGATCTTACTGAATAATTAACATGAGTTGATTCAAGGTAGAAACCTATCCAGCCAAAGTGGTGACCAGTGCTCCTGCAGCAGCACTAACATGGCGACTCCGACCATCAGTCTGGGTAAGCCCCCGAGCCCGCGAGGTCTCGTGCGTACGGCATATATGTGAATAAACAGACTTCACATAGAATAAGCTGATCAAACTCATCAGCGAAATCTCTGCATCTTAAAAACCATTCCGTCTCAAAGAAAGAGTGCTGAAAACGATCTCTTTGGAAGAGACCCGGCCATTTACTGCTAGTTAAAACTTCGTATGGCTTAGTCTTTTGATCTTCTGAAGGATGATCTGTAACTTTCTGCCGTCTAGGGTTCTTGCGGGGAAGCAATTCAAATACATTCATTTATAGTACTGGAAGGATTTTATCTTAGAAATTACTAATACTATCCCAGCGGATTATGACTATTTAAAAAATCATTTGCTATTTCCCTGCATTCATCGTTTGAAAACCAGGCTGCCCTCGCGCCATGCTGGCTGCCACGGGGAGAACGGTTCTTCGTGCTTCGTCGTCATGGAACGGTTGTCAAAGCCGAAGTGTCCCATAGGTTTCAAAGGAGAGTGGCAGGAGATGTGAAAAATCAACCAGTTTTTCCCCTCTACGATAGGGTGAAGAGACCTTCGTAGAATCGACTGCCGTGAAAAGTCCGCGTTTCATACGACGGACCACTAGCACCACCACGCTGGATGAACAGTGGCGAGGAGTAATTCGAATCTACGTATATTTTCATCACACATTGCAGGATTTTGTTTCTTAGGGCTATTGTTTTTCCTTAGCAGCTCAGTCAAGTGTCAGCTGTGACTTTCTGAGTAGCTTTGAATAATGGGATCAGCTACTGTTCTGTACATGAAGAGATTCCATATCATCTGCTTCTCTAAAAAGACTGCTGTCTGCCACCGGAGCCGATCAGCAGTGATGAACAGCGAAGGGGACAAGCGGGTCTCTAAATTTACTTCAGATCTGACAGCCCTTCGGCACATACGGATAATGGGTCCCTGTGACGCACGGACAAAACTCCCTCTTACTACCAGACCAGAAAGGGCAAGGATTCTTAACGACCCAATGCGTTCTGCCCTTCCCCTTTCCAACAAGCTGATGACAACTGGTTAAACGTCTGTAGACTCAGGCTCTGTGCAGCTTCTGGGCTGGATATAAAAAGCAGAAAAAGACACACGTCCTTTTAAAAGTCTGAAAGTCTGTGAGTATGTGGCTTATGACTCGATCGGAATTCATATGACCAATCAAAATGAAGAGGAAACAAAATTTTGTGTGCGTACACACCTCTCTGTTTCTAGCTCGCTGACCTCCAGATACTTGAGTATCTGGACAACTTGCCAGGATTCGGAGTCCTCATCCTCGACAGTTTGCAACGGGCACATGTCTGCACGCTTACGGAGGGTCCCTTTTATTCTCCATGTGTGGCATCTGGATTCACCCATTCAAACATGCTAATTAAGAGCCTAATATGTGCCAGACACAATGCACTGCGTGTTGGGAACTCAATGGTGATACAAAACAGACAGAAATGCACAAAGTTCTTGACCCATTGAACTGATGACCTTACAAAAACAAGTAATTGTGCGGTGTTGGTTGTATGTTTTGGCGGATCAGAGATTACAATTATGCTTCTTCCTAAAATGACTGCATTTTCTGCTGTGGGTGTTCAGACAAGGCAACGTTCTTTCCGGAGTATAAACATTTTTTGTGAGGTCTGTTAGGATACATTTAAATTTCCACCAAAGAATTAAAGGGCCTCTGCCAGCCCATTACAACCAGACAACCACGTGATAAGAACCTCTGCTCTTCACAATCGACCCCCACCTCCGAGAGAGCAGTGTTTGCACTGAAATTACAGCCGTGGGCTTTAACCTCGAGTCCTCCTGTGATTAGGACTCTAGGAAAGTAGAGCTAAGTGACAGTGTCAGCTGTTTTAAATAGCCACCAGTGACTCATGATGAGTCCGAATTTGGTGTTATCCAAAGATTTGACATAACATGTAAAACGGTTGAATTTTCTTCAACATGTTGTGTGTTTATGGACACGGTCAGTTTTTCTCATTAACGCCCCTTCACATCTGTCTTATCCTGGTATTCTACATAAATACTATTGGCCTCTAATGCCGTGGATATTTAGAAATGCCCATTTTGGGGTTCAAAACCTTTTTAGAGGTCTTTCTGATCATCACGGACCCTCCTTTGACTTATCCTTTTTACTCTCAGTATGTTCTGTGCCCCAGGCCCTTTGCTAGGCACCAGGACTAGAAAGACAAATGAGACCCAGAGAATCCTTAATTGAACTATAATATCACGTTAAAAAAAATTAAGCCGGAGAAATAGGGAGGAACATAATATTCAAAGCGTGGAAGCGTTTCCCGGAATTGGATTTGTTATGAGCTGTTTTTGCCCAATTACTACTTTAATTGAACCATCTATAATTCCTTCCTCTTGTATTCTTAGTCCAGAGGCAGCCAGACACAAGATGCTACCCACAAAGCCAGAAGCCAGCACGTTTTTTGACAGCAGAAACTCCCTCAAGTCTATTCAGATCACCAGAAGAAAGAAGAAATCAACAAGTGATGGTCCTGGGAAACGACACCTGACAAGTCCAGAACCGTGATGTCCTTTCTTATGTTCCTGGCCTGGCAGCCCAGGACGGGGATGGAGGGAAGAGCCAAGGCAGAACCGGAACTCGGGCGATTCTGCACACGGGCACCCAGGTCAACACAGGCTGCCGCGTCCCAGGAGGCGTTTCTAGAATCCAATCCTCCCAGGACTGCGGAAGCCCTTCCCAACTCTGACCTCAGAGACACCTGCTTCTGCGACAGGACATGTAGGACACGTCCACACCATCTCCCTACTTGGGTCGGCGGTGTGTGCGCACGGGTGCTCATGCGGAAGACTGCATCTCCTGCCACTGCTATCCCCACCACTCTGTCTCTAGCATAATTTTAATTAATGAGAAAAGTCCATAGAATGTTATCATCCCCTTCTTCCACCTTTGGAAACACTGCTATATTCCCTTACCAGCCAATTAGTGGTAGCAAGCAGGAGAACGAATCCTCTCATATTCGGTGCCCCCAATTCCCCACGCACTGTCTAGTGGTGATGATAATTATATTAACGGTAATGATGATGCTGACGATGGTGTTCTCAATGAATTTAAAACACCTAAAAAGGCCACTTTAACGGGGAGTGGAAAAGAAGGTTGATTTTTCCTTTTGGAAACACTGCCTGAGAAACGAAGCACTCGTATTGCCTTGACAAGAATCACCGAGGTCTCGGGGTTAGAAGGCAAGGTAGAGCCATCTCTATTTTAAAACAAGAAGATATTGATTCACTGAGCAATTGAAAATTGCATTTCCCTGTTCACTGGCTTTCCAAATACTGGTAGTAAGACAATAAGGTGTTTTTGGGGTCAGGGCCCAAGCTTCAGGTCTGGGCTACGTGTGTGAAAATGCAATGCTTTTTCTCATTAAGTCTCAGTTCCCAAACTACCCTCCATCATTATTTCATTGCACTGGCCAGGTCTTTTGTCCATAAATAATTTTTGTTGACTGAACTTTTCTTGCCTCCCAGATGCCTATGTTAGCACTGATGATTACCAGCACTTTCCCCTGAATAAGTCTTATTGTCCAGTTTATTGCCACATGAATTCCTTCTCCTTAAATAAACATAAAAGTGTTTCTCTGGTCACCCACCATGTCTCCTTCTTTATTAAAAATGTATAAAGCAGCAACAACAATAAGAACAACAACAACAACAAAAAAAACCACGTGTGGTCTATTTTGCATCCCGCACTTCCATTACCAGTGGGAAAACTGATGAACCCGTAGTAGCTCAACCAACAGCTTAAACGTGTGTGTGTGTGTGTGTGTGTAAAATCAGAGCTGGGAATACACATGTGTGCACACACTTCATTAGAAAGATCAATCTGGGGGCACCTGGGTGGCTCAGTGGGTTAAGCCTCTGCCTTCGGCTTGGGTCATGATCTCAGGGTCCTGGGATCGAGCCCCACATCGGGTTCTCTGCTCAGCAGGGAGCCTGCTTCCCCTTCTCTCTCTGCCTGCCTCCCTGCCTACTTGTGATCCCTCTCTCTCTCAAATAAATAAATAAGAATTTAAAAAAAAAAAAAAGAAAGATCAATCTGGCCTCACCTTTCTTCAACTTCTGTAGTTTCTGATTCTCCTTCTAAAATCAAATAACCCATAACCTCGAGTTTTGTATGTGTTCCCTCATTGCTGATCTCTGGAGAATGCTCTCTCCCTCCTGGGTCAGAGCTTGAAGAAAATAAAAGGCTTATGACCCCTGTGGCTGAGATGAAGAACAACACGGAGGAGCCTAGAAATCAAGATTTTCCTGAAGAGGTGTTAACGTCCAATAAAGATGTGGTATGCAGAAGAGTGTCAGTTCAGAATCTGTTGGAGACGTTGCCAAAATTCCGCCATATTTCACGTGTAGTTGAACGTGCAAATATGGACAATCCCCTTGAAAACCAAAAATGCACATGAGAAATAAACAACAGATCTAAAAAAAAAAAAGTCTACCCTGGGGTATCCCCAAGATATTTCGTGTTTTCTTTACGAAAACCAGGTCTATCACACAGATTGCACAGAGTCTCGTCAGAGAACTGGCCTCTTCTACTGCAAATATTTGATTATTGTAAGTTAACCAAATTCGTAAGACGCAACTTCTGCTTTAAGGGAGAAGTCTCTTTCCAAAATGTACTGCTGTCTGAGATATTGATTTGTTCTCAAACTGCTCGTGGAAATGCACTGAGTTTCAATGTATCCGCCAGAAACTCAGAAGCAGCAGACAAGTCATTCATAGGATTTCAATTATTTTTCATCTGTAACCTCTATGACATAAGGGCAAGTTGCTTAGTGAGAGAGAGAATGCTTTCACATCAGCCAGACAAGCATTTACAATCCTCTGCAATCCAGAAACCAAGAACGGTTGCCCATTTAAAGAAAAAGAAAAGTAAATCCTCTTTATTATTGAAAATAGCCTTCCTCTGCAACTCTGGGAGGCTTGGCTGGGAAGGGAAAAATGTCTTAGTTTAGGAGGCAGGTTGCACTGACTGTGGATCCCCAGAAAAACTCAGCTCATTCTTCTTAGGAATCAATCCTAACTAAGCCAACCACTAGCCATCATTTACAAAAGCATCCACATGGTGCCCCTCATCTCTCTGGCTCCTTTCTTTCTAGATCTTGCTGGAGGACCTACCTGCCAAGAAAGGCAGGTGCGTCGGTAACTCTGCGCGGTCGTTATGCCCATCTTGAACAGAGAAATTCAGGAAACAAAACACTCAAGAACAAGATGAAGATTCACATTAGGAGGCCCAGAGTAAAAAACAAAACAAAACAAAGCAAAACAAAACTTTAACACCATTCCGCTAATGCTACATTAGTATCTCATCAAAGGATTTCCTATCACTTCCAACTGTCAGTTCCCGGGGCAGAGGCAGACGCGAGAGTGGAAACGGAGAGCACACGCTAAATGTTCAGTGTGCTTATCTTGCAACCGGCCCTGCCCTCTCCCAATACGCTTGCTACACATGCATGCAGTTGTGCCATCCTGAGCAGAAGGATATAGTAAAATGTGGGCTCTACTGCCTTCCCCAGTGGCCTTGTGCCTTGTTATCCACGGCCATGATGCTCCATGACAAGGGGCTCGCGGTCAGGCCGGCACACTGGGGGAGACTCTTCCTTCAGCACGTTTTACTATTCCAGAAGTGGCTATTTCAGAAGTGGCCCCTCGTTGTGCGCTGCTAGAATGGCACCAGCAAGATCATGCCGGCGGTTTTTCTGCCTTCCTCCCCCGGCAGACAGCAGACTCAAGGGACCGAACCTCCCCTGTCCTTTCCCTCCGCACCTCAGGTTGCTACTGCCGATTCAAGTTCTTCTGCTTCTGCTTCATGAACTGGCATATTTATAGACCGAGCAGTGTCTAGGGCAAGCAAAGCCATGACACAGGAACCTGGACAGGGGTCTGGTCTACACTTAGGCAAAAGGCAGGGCAGAGCCCAAGCAGGAGAGTGGGTTAAAACATAATTCCTTCTGTTCCATGACACTTTTTTTCTGTTCCACTCAGTGATGGAGAGAGTGTCTCTCAGCTGGAGACACATATTTTTGTAATGCCTCCAAAGATAATGCATCGGGGAAGGAGTAACATTAATTTTTCTGAAACGTCTATTAAAATGCAAAGCGTCAAGAAGACCCCAGGCAGCCCTGGATGGGGTAGATTCCCACGTGCTACCTAGACTCGCACCAGTAATTCACCTTTTGTAAGAAGGGGGGCAGGGAGGCAGGAAGAAACGTACGCGGGAGAAAGGACAGATCAGAAAATACAAAACACGTGCACCCAATAGTTAAGAAAAATAACCACACCTAAAGACCAACAAATTTGATCACTAACTAAAAAACCCATAAAATAGACAGGCCAAAGTAGAAAGTGAGGCTGAAAACCAACCTGCTTCTCCCCTGAAGAGGGAGGCAGCCGTGCGCCATTCGGAGAACACAGGAGGCTCTGGAACACACCTGGGGCACAGCCCTGCGTCTGCCACGTGCCCGGGGTGACTTGGATCTCACTGAATTTCAGACTCGTATGAAAAAATAAGAACATGAAGTAGGTGATATTTAAAGGCATGTTCAGCTTTGAAGTTCTGGATAGAAATGCCTTGAGTCTGTCCACACACTAGGTATGTGAGGGCCCAGGGGTTTCCTGATACTTTTAAAGCCCAGGTGTGTCTGCTGTTCGAGAAACAGAATCAAGGTCCTACCGCAGATCCATGTGGATGCGACAATTTGTCCTATGATTGAGTGACACCAATTAGGGGGAAATAGATGGGAAATTCTGGAGATGGTGCTATAAAAACAAGCTTTCTATAGAGAGAAAATGCTGGATCGATACCTCTCTGCTGTAAAAACAGAACAGATGCCCCAGAGCTTCCCTGGGTAAGCCATAAAGGTCTAGATGAGAGGTGCAACCACGAACCCACTAGAAATAGCTCTTGGAAAGTATTCTCGATCATCAGGGACGAAGGAGGCGTCCTTAAGCATGATGTTTTTCTAAATCACAAAGGAATGCATTGATGGATCGCCCACAATAGAAGACACCCGGCAAAACTGACAGGAGACACCTGTCATCTCTAAAAAGACCTGCCTCTCTACAAAGGATTATCATCTAGACTATAGAGGAGATCCACAAGAAAAAAAATTAAAGAAAAGAAAAGAAAAATTTGCATAAATTATGAACAAAACTCAGAGAAGAAAAAGTGCCGGTGGCGAAGAAGTATTGAAAGACAAGTCCAAGCTCACTAGAACTCCAAGAAATGCTGATTTAAACGACAAGGATGCAGCCAGCATCAGAGTTGAACTGGAAAGTCGAAGAGAGGCTCGCGGCAGCGCGGGGAAGCAGCCAGAGTCCTTCACGGCGGGGCAGGATGCGCTGCGTCCGCCGCTCTGAGCAGTGCTGTGTCTGGGGAGATGCGGTGTGCCCGCACCCCACGATCCCAAGAGCACATGCCACACTGGCTCCCCCACAAAGCCAGAGGAGGACATGCATGTGCATGCCAGCATCGTTTGGGAGGCGGTGACAATGATGTCACTACGGAAGCCAACGGATAAAACGTGGCCGATCTGTGGGAGGGCACGCCAGGTGGGAGCCACGAGGAGGGAATGAGATGCACAGCAGCAGCACGAGCAGCTCCGAAACCAGAGCCGACTGGGAGGAAAAACACAGGAACCAGAATCTATAAAACCCCTCAGGAGAGCATACGATTCACCTGTGCAAGGATGCATTTTCCAAGGTCACAGATGTGTCTACCGCAGCATCGACTGCATGATGGCGGTGACCCCCGAAGGGCATGGGAATGGGGACAGGGGCTGCACAGGGAGAGTGATGCATGGCCTGATGGCGGGGACAACCACGTACAGAGGAGGGTGATTCTGTCCCCCAGCTCCGGACACCTGAATGGGCAGGGGAGGAACTGGAGGCGGCGGCGGGGCAGGAAGGGGGGTGACTGGCGGGAGGCTGACTTGCTTGCTTCTCTTGAAACTTGGAATGTGGACAGGATCAAGGTGTGCGGACCCAAAATGCTGGACTGAAAGCCTTCGAAAGAGGATTCAGCGAAGGAGTTGAGATGGTTTCACTTCTAGAAATACACGTTCGGTGAAAACACAGCGCGGCGTTCACTCAGTAAGATCAGGCAGTACGTACGGATCAAGGCTGGGACTTATTTACCAGGTTCTCGAGATTGTAGGAGGCAGAGATTCAAACGAAAAGCAGCCATTCCCCGGATGTGCTGAGATGCCCACCGTCCTCTGACGGCCTGGCTACCTGAGCCCCCAAATCCACAGGACGCACCGTACAAGCGGCGCGAGAGGACCTGGGACGCTTCTAGTCAGTGAGCAGTGCGGCTCGAGGGAAAAGACTGTTTTTGAGAACGAAGGTCGCAGGCTGGTGGACGAGGCATCAGATCCCGCTTAGACGAGCCACTGGTTTAGCTGCCCACATTCACATTCTGCATTAAGAACGGATCCCTGGTCCACGCAGAACACCGGAGAAATCCGGGACAATGGGTCCGCACGCCTGGACCTGCCGGAGCTCCCTTCCTAGAGCAGGTGTGTGGCTTCAGGTGTGCAAGAGGCCTCCGCCACCCCCTCGACACGCCCCCCCACTGCAGCGCCCGCCAGGCCCACACGGGCCTCTGCGCTGGTGACGCCGCGGCTGCCGGACAGGACAGGTGGCTCCACGGCCCGGAGCCACAGAGGAAGCCGGTTGGCGCAGCGGAGCAGGTTGCTAATGGAAATGATGTAAGTCTACGCTTCCAATGAGCGTAAGCCCGTTTCAAGTGGGACATCTGGAAGGGCTTTACTCCCTCCGGAATGCACCAGAATTAGCAGAGGAAATGGGGCAGGGAAAGGAGAGCAGCCTGGTTCTCCTGCGTTTGGAAGATATTCAAGCAGATGGGGTTCCAGAACGACCTTCCGGAAGGGAGGTGAGAGTAAGCCTGGACGTGTGAGAGGACGCCTGCACGCCGGCCGTCCTGCCCCCCCCGAGGGCCAGGGCCCTGTTCGTGGTCACTGCAACCACAAACCCCAGCTCCCTGCTCGGCAAGTAGCAGCGTCCAGCAAGACGGACAAAAACACCAGCCACGACTGTTCGACTCCCCACGGCAGTCACTGTTTAATCTATGTATTAATTTCCCCACTCCTGCTTCACACATCTCCTTCAAATGTCCTGTGGATGCTGGGTCCTCGTCCTCATTAGAAAAGCTGCATGGAAATGAAGGTTCTGCTTATGTTCTAGGATTAATATTACAACTCTCAAGATGGGTTTAAATGCCTTTTTCTTTTTTCTTTTCTTTCTTTTTTTTTTTTTTTTTTTTTTTTT